>NC_047668.1:15372500-15515000 GCF_011762505.2 Arvicanthis niloticus
TGGCTAGTCATTGTCACCTTGACTGAATTTTGAATCACCTAAGAGACATACATCAGGGTATGTCTTTGAGGAAAATAAGAAATTTAACTGAGAAGTGAAGACACCATCCCACAGTGGAACTGATGACAGCATCCCATATTCTTGGGTCCCAGACTGAATAAAAAGGGAAAAAAGCCCAGTGAGGGTTAACATCTTACTCCCATCTCAGATCCCCGACCCAGGCTGTGGGAGAGTTCTTGCTGCCACGCCCTACTCCAGGATGGACTACCTTCAGCTTCAGACCCAGAGGCAGTATAAACCCTTCCACATGCTTTTCCACAACTGTCTCACTTCTTTCCAAGACTTTTTTCCCCCAAACTTATGAACTGTCATTCTCCCAGAAAGCTTAGTGCACCTTTCTGACCATTCACCACAGTCGGTCCTTTTCAACAAGAAGTATCTGGAGAGATACAGCTATTCTACATTCTAGATGTGGTCAAACTACACAGAGTAGTGGAAACTGAGGCAAGCTAAATAAATAAATAAATAAATAAATAAATAAAGCAAGCAAGCCCCATGGCTGCAGCTGGAAGCCGGTGGGTGCTGACACGCACGTGAATTACTCTCAAACTTGATGATGTATCTCCACCTCTGATCTGCGGTATCACTTTCCTCCTAAATATCTTGCTTCTTCGAAAAATCTGTGTAGCCTTTACTTTTAATTCTTTGGCTAAAAAGCCAAGAGACTGGAAACACCTGGCCCACACATCAACCACGGGTAAATGGAACCAGTTTCTTTTTCTGTTTATCTGCCCCCCCACCACACCCCAGATTTTTTTTCTTTCAAATGATGATATAACAAGACATTCTATATATCTCACAATGAACTCAAACTAAAACCTCCGGTAATAAAAGTGTATGTTTCGTGCAGTTGACATTTGCTGCCCACAGACTTATCTTAGTCTACTGTGTGCCCCTTCCATTAGATGTTACACAAGCTCAAAGCCTTAGTTTCTTTGCATACAATGCATTTAACCCAGTATGTTCTGAATGGATACTAGCTACTACTTCTGGCACACCTGTCAGGTGTCAGACACAGAGCAAAGGCTCTATGCCACCAACCTCAGACACAGGTAGGCATCATCATTTACACTTACAAGACAGAACTGCTACGACACACGTGGCTTCAGTAATTTGCTTAACCGGCTTAAGTGGTGTCAGAGCCAGGCTCAATGTTCAAGCCACCATAACCACTGCACTATCAATGACCATCCCTCTTCATTCCCTGACTTGTAAAACATTAATAAATGGGACAATGATAAACTATTAATCAGACTCAGATTAAAGCAGCATTTCTTTAAAGACCAGCCTTCAGCTTGATTAATTTCTCTTTGGGGGTTCGCTTACTCACTGCCTGCCACTCCCTTCCTACACAATGCCTCTGCTCATGAAGCGGCCACAGTCACACCTGTGACAAGACACTTCTACCGTGGCCTGTGCACAGTGAGGTCCACCCACCTCAGGAGTTTCTCCTGATCTGCTGGTGTAGCCCTCAAAAATATGAATGAACGTGTGGCTGACAACGGTGACTACCATCTTTTCCGCGTTCTGCCCATCTGTCCATCTGTGCTCATTCCTTTACCAGAGCAAGCCTTGACTTAGGTATTATCAGCTTCTTATTTTCCCAAATCTCAGAAAATTAGCTCATTTCTCCTTTCTATTCTGCAGATTCCCAAGCTCAGTCCCTTCCATTTCAGGGCTGATTCCCAAGAGCCATCCCACAATCCCTTCCTTGCAGGGTTGATCCTGGGCCACCTAGATTAGGGAGCAGTTCATCCTGGACCTTGCCACCCACTGGAGGTGTCACATTCTTTTAGCCACTGACATGTTGCCCTTCCTGACTTGAAAAGCCATTATCCTTTACAGAGAGAACAGAAGTCAAATAGAATTTAGTACCATTTGCCTCTGTGTCGTCAATTTTTAACACTCTGCCATCTGCCCCGAACAATGCAAATCGGCAAATATTTATGGAATGCCTACAACATGCGAATATCTTTACGAGAACAAAGAGAATACAAAGGCGGCACAGTATGCTTCAGAAAGTGGGGAAGTGGCAGGGCCCAATCTAGGAAGAGAAGTGAGGACAAAAGCAGCCATGGATATGATAAAGGTAAGAAACAAGCACCCAGGGACAAACAGCTGCAGGGGCCCAAAGAGGAGGCTCCAGTTAAGTGATGAACTAGATTTTCCTTTCATCCTCTTTCTGTTCCGATATGTGATTTTTTTAAGTCTTTTAAAACCATGTATCTTAGATGTAGATGTTTTCAAAACTGGTTTCTCCTGCCTCGTTTTTGTGTGACAAGTGCTCTTTATGTGGTAGAGTTCGTTACTCACCGTGACTGCCTGCATATCATCACGGATGCCTCACACACCTGTGGACCATCTCCACTCAATCAGTCTTCCACTCACTAGTTCATTATTCATTTATTATACAAATACACAGTCATCTACACGCCAGGCCAGGCTTTAAAGTCAACTCACAGCATCACATACTCCTATTTTTAGACTATCTATTGTGGACCACAGCTATAGGTTTATTGGTCCTGCACTGAAGAACCTAAAACATCTTGCCAGTTGGAATTTTAAGACTCTGGGTCCTATGGGAACAATGAGATGGCTCTGTGGGTAAAGGCAGTTGTCACCAGGCCTGAGAACCTGAGTTTGACCCCAAAATCCACATAGTGGGAGGAGAGATTCAATACTCAAGGGTACAAACCCACATATATACATACATACATACATACATACATACATACATACATACACATGCACACGCAAACACATACAAAATAAATACTAAATAAAATATAAGATAATAAATATTTTAATAGGTAAAATATTTACATATGCTTCTAACCTCAAGTAGCCAATCTAGTTGTGTGTGTGTGTGTGTGTGTATATATATATATATATATATATATATATATATATATATATATATAATCTTCCACCTGACCAACAAATTCTGCCCTTATTTAGAAGAACATTGAGAACAGCCAAGTGTTTCACTGTTTCCTCAATCATCTGAGAGATTATTCTGAAGACAAGTCATACATTCTTCGGATTCTTGGCAGGCTATCTTCAAAGGAAAATCTGCAGTGTTCTGAGGTCTCCCTAGTCACAGACGCACAAGCCAAACAGCTAAGTATCCTCCGGTTCACACTGTGGCCCCAACTACTTCTGCTGAGTTATTCCATCCACGGCAAAATGCTTTCTACATTTATGTTTATTTTTATATTTATAATTATTTCTTAAGTATCATTTCGATATTCAAAAGAATGATGCTTACTGTTGAAACACATCAAAGTACAGATCAGAAATTTTTTTTTTAAATTCAAATTTGGACTACCTAGGAAAAAGTCTTTAACATTCTTAATCCATTTTTTCGACATATATGTAGATACTGATTTGAATATACAAATATATGTTTGTGTACATGTGTATACCCTATAAGTATGTGTGTGTGATGTGTGTGTATTACATGTTGACCTATGAACTAAATGGTGAATGCTCATGGTGTTTTTAAATTGAATCACAGTCTCTTGCTGAGAGAAAAGCAAATCCTTTACTGTAAGCTCTTCCAAGCAGTCCTTGAGCCAAGAATTGTTCATAATCCTCTGCCATAATTCAGTTTTCTGATTAAAACCTATACTTTATACTCTAATTTCCAAATAACTGTTAAAGCCTATCCACCCTTCTTATTGGTCAAATATTAGTTTATGTTTTGCTTATTTTTAGCTTCTCTTTACTGGCTATAATTTTCATTGTAAAGCCATCTTTGCCTTAGTGCTAAGTCTTCTTCAGTCAACCTCCTTCTTCTCAGTACCCCAAACTAGAAAAACAGATGAAGACATTATATGCCATGATTCACCTTGCAAGAGTCTAAATCTCAGAAATACAATCCAGGACTTTTCTCACCATCTTCCTTCTGAATTCATCAACAAACAGATCTCCTCAGTCCCCAGGTACAGAGGTTTCACAGAGCAACCCTGAAATCTCTGCCTGCAGAACATGTGTGTCTCTCACAACTACTCTGATCAACTCACTGCTCCCTTCTGTTTCCATCAGAAATGACTGCAGGTCTGGAGTACAAGCTCCCCGGAGACACTCGGCACTTGAGTGACTCCTTAGTGTCCACAAACACAGGAGGAGCCTGTGGTGCTGCAGGGAGCAGCCCAGACTGCTACACCACTCTGCTGGGCAGAGGTGTCCCTTTCTATAGAAAATCAAAAGCCTATATTCACCAACCTCTAGAGGGTCACTGATAATTGCCTGCTGCTGCTCTATTCTTCTTTGAATATTGGTTTCATAATTTTCTCTGTTCAAAAGTCATGTGTTTTACTGGCATATAATATTGGTATACACATTCTGATCAGGAACAATGCAATGCTGTGTGTGTGTGTGTGTGTGTGTATGTGTGTGTGTGTGTGTGTGTGTGGTATGTGTTGATCAACTTAGAAAAAACAGACAAAATGGAGTAGCTTGTCAAGGCAAATATGAACCAGTTAATATACGTGTATATATACATACATACATACATACATATATATATGTATGTATGTATATATACATATATGTATATATAATATATACATATAAATATATACATATATATGTAACAATAAAATGAACCAAATATAGAATATACAAAATTATCCAAATAATAAAGAAAATTATTTTTAAAAAAAACCCAAAATATAGGAATAAGTGTTATAACTCAAGAAGCTAAAGTAGAAAAATTGTTTCACAATTCAGCTGGTTTAGTTATTTACAAAGAACAAACATGTGTACATTAAGCTTTCAGCATATATTATTGAATAATGTGTCCTATGTCTCATTATAGAGATAATAATGGTGATTTTTCTTACCAGTATGTGATCATCCTTTTTAAGATTAGGTCCAAAGAAAATTAGGTTCAATGAATAGTATCTAAATTTGTATTACAATTTGAGTGGA
This sequence comes from Arvicanthis niloticus, assembly GCF_011762505.2. Lineage (NCBI taxonomy): Eukaryota > Metazoa > Chordata > Mammalia > Rodentia > Muridae > Arvicanthis > Arvicanthis niloticus. Next base: position 15,377,496 of record NC_047668.1, read on the forward strand.
TTTTTTTGTTTGGTTGGTTGGTTTTTGGTTTTGGTTTTTTGAGACAGGGTTTCTCTGTATAGTCTTGGAACTCACTCCATAGACCAGGCTGGCCTTGAACTCAGAAATCTGCCTGCCTCTGCCTCCCAAGTGCTAGGATTAAAGGTGTGCGCCACCATTGCCCCGCTTGAGTGGATATTTTTAGTTGGCAACACTAATTATACACACATACATTTTTCTATAACTATATTTTTATTTTGGCATAAACCCACAATATTATGGGAAATAAATAACATGCTTAGGAAATAAACACTATTCCCTCCTTCGTTACCCGTGTCTCCGTCACTATGTGCCTCTCATTATCTTGCCCTAAATGATGTAACAGTATACATTTTAATATTGTCAAAGACAGTTCCATCTCTTTGCCTCTTCTAAACTAGGCTGTGACTTTTTGTTAATATATGCTTTTTAAATGACAACTGTCTCCCAGTGTGTAAGCTAACAGGACTAGTCCTGCAATGCAGGTACTTCAGGTGATTTTTCTTGTGACTCTTCTTCATCGGTTGTACATATACAAAAACGTGAAAGTGGTTTTATTTACAGTTGAGCTTATTGTGACAGTTTCACGCTGTTGTTGTCTTGGAAATAGGATGACAACAATTCTGAGGGACAGCTGGACTATGCACACTTTCATGCATTGTCCTCGCTCTTAATTTGCCTTAGACAAATACAGTAAGTGGGAAAAATTTGTTCAGACATACAGAAGACAGTGTTTTTTCATTAAAAACAAAACTTCAAGTCATTTCCAAAGTAAAGAACTTTCTCCATGATGTGATACACAGCTATACACTCTGCAATTCTACCTTGATGCAAAAATCACATCAGGTTAATTTAAAAAAAATATTGAGATCATTGAGTATAGTTAAAGCACATTTAAAAAATATAAATGCATCTTAAAAACTAGGAAATTGTCATCAACTTTTAAGTGGTCATATTTCTTGGAGTAGAATAGTAGGCATTTTTAATCTTTATATTTCTGCATACTATGTTACAGATATAGACTAGGTATTTGATATTTATAATCAAAAAGGCAGTAAACTATTAACATCCTAAACCTGACTTTAAACTCATCATCATCAAATAAAAGGAATTAAATGAATCAACAGTTATGATTCTGAATCCCATGTGAGACATTCCTATGGGCGATCACTAAGTCTAGCTAACTCTCTAACATCTATAGAGAGCGACTGTGAACATTCACTGACTACAGAAACACAAAATCTCCCCCCAGGTACACTCACTGTATGAGGAAACCAAAGCACATGTGTTCTTCAGGTATGCAGGATAAGACCGAAGAGTAACATGCCTCCCCAAATCCTCCTGCTTGTTGAATTGGTGTGCAGTAGCAAGAGTGCAGCCATCCCGTTAGTAGACATCAACACCTGTGCTAACATGAGGTGATGGGCCGTGTACCTAGAAAGCCCACCTGCCCTTTCTTCTCTCTAACCTCTACAAATACTGGGAATCACCACTTTTGATTCTAGTTGGGTTTGGTCTGAGTTTTATGTCGTTCATTGACCCTGATGACTATCCACATATGTTGTATATGTTCATAAAAAGATACAGCTTTGAGGCTGAAAATATTATACATTTTCCCTGGCAGTTTAATTTTAAGACTCTAATGGAGTCTAAATATAAATAAATAAATAAATAAATAAGCCCTCAGCCACTAGGCAAATGTATCTTACTTTCCAATAAGAACAGAGCACATGTTTACGGAATTGGTAGTTCTCACCTTCTCTTCAAGAAATCCAATATTAAACAGTGGTTACTGAGAGTGGATATCAACCAAGGACTTGGCTTCATGCAGGAACAGGTCTTAGTTCTCTTACACTGCATCCCTGCTGAAGTTGTTACATCGAAGAGGAGCCCTTGAAACCCACACCAGGTAGTCATCAAATGCACAGCACTTTTGCATCACTAATAAAGTCTCATGTGATTATTCTGTGTAGAGACTCACAAGAGAGGCCTGGACAGGATGGAAGAAAAAAAGGAATGAAGGCCAAGATGGCACAGCTCCCCACCAACCTGAGCAGGGCAACCTGCAGCCAGGACTGGATTCCTGCAGCCAGTTTCACCTGGAGACATGGACCTACTGCTTGGATAGTAATGGAGCTGGGAGGAAAGAAGAAAATCTTCTAAGAGAAAAAAAGGTCAAAAGACCTTTCTAACACAGAAACCTGAAATCTCGATTCATCTTTTCAACATATAAAAAGTAGACCTTGGACAGGCTGCCAACTTGCATAGCCTGCTATGCATGAGAGGTACCAAAATGAAAAGGCAGAGCATCAGCACATCTGGCTCATACCTGAGTTAGTCCCTAAGCAGACATAGGGCATGAAGATCCCAGCCTCCAGGACAAGCAGGCAGGAGAAGCCAGCTCTGCTTAGGAACTTGTGGTTTCCTGTCATTTATAAACATAGCTCTTCCCACACGAACAGGAGCAAGGCTAGTCTAACAGAATATTGCTGTGTTCGCTTCTCCATTTAACTCCTAAAACATAAAGTTGCTGTAGCTTTTGGGAAGCTACTGCCATTTAGCCAAGTATGATGTCCACACAGTTAAACATTCCAGGAAGGTAAAAGGTCCAGTCTCAGGTCTACTTCCTGGTCATGCTCTACCTCATCAGACCGGTCCCCCATGCTGAATGTGAACAGAGAGTCGTGTGTTAGATGACATTTCCCTCTACCAGTGCAAGGTAGCATGGATCCAACTGAACAAAGGCCCAGGCTATTAACTAAACTGGTTTTTAATGATCAGATGATTAGAACATTTTATTGATTGGGCTCTAAAATTTTATTGCATGTCTTCTACTTGCCTGATGCTGTTTCTTGTCTCACCTAATCCACACAGGACAACTGTTAGCTCCATTTGCTGATGAGACAGAGGAATTACAGAATAAATGCAGCAGCAATCCCTATGGATTATGATGATGGGTACCTTCATTTTAGGATGGAAGAAAGTGGGCAGGAGGTAGCTAGCATCTGACCAGTCTGGCCTTGGAAGAGCTTGTCCTTTGGGAAGAGAGAACAAGCATTTCAGCTCTGCCTTGAAACTCAAAAGCTACACATTTTTTGGCAAATTACATTCTTTCTCTAAACCTAGTTTCTTTACCTTTACATGAAAGGAAAAGAGAATTCTTCCATGTTCCTATGGTCTAGGATTTAGTGAGGATGGAAAAGATAATGACATAAAACAGTACCTGGCCCATCTTAAAGCCCATGCTCAAAAAGCACTACCTTGGCATCGTGCTCGTATTACACTGGAATTGTGCCCTGCTAACACCTCCATGTCCACTAAGCCCCAGCAGTGGCATCACTGATGCTGCCAGAAGCATCTCATACTATACCACATTCCCTTTCCAAAGACACGCTGGAGCTGCTCTGACCCTCCCCCACCGTGAACTCCTGCCTTCCCCACCAGCCCAGACTAGGCATTTGGTCACAAATCAAGAGATAGCTCTCCTAAGACTCTGACGTCAGCTGGTAGCCACAGGCCACTTGTGTCCCTCTGGTGCTTTCATAGAGCCGGATTCGTAGCTGGGTGTTTTTTAACATGGATGGCTTGGGATGTTTGTTTTCTTTGGTATTCTACTCTTTCAGAAAAGGAGTTGTCATCCATACTTATTTATTATCTCTTACTGTTTTCATAAGTGAGGGGTTGGTAACAGATCTCCAATAATACTTGCTACCTTGAAAACTCAGTCCCTCTTCAGGTATAAGTGAGTCTGTTTGCCTCACTATCCATTCCAGGGCTGAATTCACATGCTCTACCCATTTATGACAGTCACGGCTTAAAACAATGTGACTGCTAAGCTAAGGTATGCTGGTGTCAGAGCCTTACTGATTTCTCTTGAGATGGTAGCATAGTACAAAACCATTTTCACCAGCACAACATGACAGCCACACAAGTGAAATTTCCCGAGGCCAGACGGACTATAACACCGACATGTATAACACAGACATGCAACTCATACATCACCGACCACGGGGGCAGGGGGCAGGTGGGGGGTGTCAAGCCACTGCTTCTGCTAAGTTATTGAGTTTCTAAACTTTCACAGTATTCAAAGATTTTTTGTAGACTCAAGGCCTATGCAATAAATAAATCACATGCCCATTTTCCTGAAGTAGAAATCTCAGCTAGATTTTACTTCCTACAAAACCCTCAAAATTATAAGTGACTATAAATTTCATGTGCTATAATCTTGAATTTAAAACTTTGAAGTCCTCATTCTTTATATTCCTTCAGAAGAAGAAAGGTCTAACTGTTTTGTATGTTAGTGTCTAATGTCTTGTTAAAACTCAGGGTTTTCCATTCTTTAGGCCTGTCTGACAGGTTACCTCTGTCAGAGATAATCACTTAATTGATCAGTAGGTTTCCCTACAGTTTGTTTTTATAAATGTATACACATATACTTGTGGACACACAGATGATTGTGGTACAACTTACTTTATTTAAGATTTATTCTTAATTATGTATAGATGTGTCTGTCTACATGTACATATGTGCACATCAGTACAGGTGTCCAGAGACCAGGGGCATCCAATATCCTGGAAACAGAATTACAGACAGTGGTAAGCTCCATGAGGTGGGTGCTGGGAACTGAATTCTAGTTCTTTAGTAGAGTACCAAGTGCTCTTAACCACAGAGCCATCTCTCCAGCTCCTATGAATTACTTTTAATTTCTCAAGAAATGTCCTTGTCAATTAAAAAAGCAGGTAGTTCATTCCTCATAACTGCCGATATCTGCACTGCCTTGAATCCGTTCCTTAGCATTTGTCTCTACCCATCTTCTGGTTTTACAAGTGCTGTCCCGTGATCGCCCTTCCTGATCTTTGCTTTTGTTCACCATTCTTACCCTATTAGGAAGTCCTTTAATTATGAATGTGTCTTGATTTGTAATTCTTCAAAACATGGTATAATACAAGATACTTCTTCTGGCTGCCAAACTAGAATAAATTTTAACTATGTTTTCCATCTATGTTGTGCTGAGAGGTCTTTTCTCAGGTACAACAGGGATCAACACATGAAGACCCACAGGCCAATTCTACTAATTTCTTCGGTTTTATGTGAACATGACCACATCCGCTCCTTTACATGGGGTGGAGGCTACTCCTGCACTGCAACTGCAAAGCTGAACAGCTGCAACATAGCCCACGAAGCCCACAAAGCAGGAAAGGCCATCAATCCAAGGAAGCCTGCTCCCCCTAGAACAGGAAACAGTCATCCCGGAACAGTGCTGTCTCTACAAAACACAGGTTAAAGCGCCAGTATTTTTCCATTTAACTCAAGATGTATAGTCATATTGGCTTCTAAAAAGCAAACCAAAGGTGCATACCAATTAAAAAACACAATACTTCTTTTAAATTCTACAATTGAGTCCATGTGACTTACTGTCATATCTGCTCTGGATACTTTGTAATTTGGGGAGATAACTGAATGAATTCATTAGGGATTCTCCTTAAACAGCAGTGTGTCCTTCAGCCTGATTAGTAATTTAGGCTATGATTTTTCAAAAAAAAAATTTGAGATGTGAAGCAAGAATATAGAATGAGGCAACTGGAGAGATAAGTGAGGCAGGCTTCTGGATGTCCCTGTATCCACCAGCATCTGGGAAGCTTGCCTTGGGTACTAGCAGAGTCTTTGTTAGTCCCCACACACTAAGGTAACTGCAATTCCTATTGTACAGAGGAACTCACAGTAGGGCCTCCATTCACTTAAAACCAGTACAATGCTCACTACAAATCCTATCATTTTATATTGTTCTGACTACAGGATTTATTTATGGTAGAGTCGGAGATTAGGTGTTAGTACATAACAACAACAACAAAAAAAGATCATGTGACCTTATCTCTCCACACTCTCATATACTAAACTGGCATTCACACATTGTTAGTAGATTCTATCAGCTATCTAAACAATGTAAGAAGACTCAGTGTGGCCATACATAGTTGTTAAATTCCTAAAATATTTTCATTATTTTCTACTGGACCTGCCAGGCTGTACCAGACTTCTGTTACAGGGAACAGTCACTGTCTCATGTCAGTGTTGAGGTTTCTCACCAGTCCTCATTGTTAAGTGCTATACAAACTATAAAGAACATCCTGGATATTGTACAGTAGCCAGGCATAGGCTTCCCATTTTATTCGCCCCTAAAAAGACAAAGAATGAAGAAATGAGTTTTGTTTGTTCAAAAGTAATAGTGATAATAATTATTTTTTAGTCATCTATAGACTGCCTATCAGAAGAGTTCTAGAGACTTCCTTGATAACCTGGCAACCTCTTTCAGGTGACATTCTGCCCCAGGCCACAGCTTTCCCTTCTCCTGTTAACTATGCTTTAATGAAATTCGTACATTAAGTTTGATGGTGGTGCTGTTGTATGAGAACAATGAAGATGAGGAGTGGATAAAGGAATGTTTTTCCTATCAGAGCCTTGGAAGCAGAGTGAACACTAATGTAATTGCCCTAATGCTGTATAAAATGTACTACAAATTGTAACACAATTTCTATGCTCATTCTTATTGTATCCAGCCCACTGTGCCTCCGAGACTTGCTTTTGGTGTTCTGATTTGGTAAGTTAAGAGGGGAAGAGGCAGAGGCCACTGAATTGAAAAGGGGGATCCCCAGTCAGACTAAACCAAAGACATGAAGGAGACAATGAGACAATGGAGATGAGAAACGAACGATGCCGGATCACACCAGACATTCAAGGTCAACGTTATTGCTTCTACACCCTCTGTTTGGCCAACCAGTCAGAGAGAAGCTTCATGTTTTCAGGTACGGCTGTTAGGATTGAATGCTGAGGGCTAGGGTCAGGGTTCCTGTAGGAAGTCTAATGTTGTAACCATAAAAACACAAGTTGGTAACATGAAGCCAGAGTACAGGAAAAATGAATAGAAGGGGGACTATCTTGTTGAAACATCTAAATTGCCAACAGAGACTCTGAAGAGCTATTCTAGAGGCTGGATTTAAAACCATGGCAGACATTTTCTGGATTATGAAGACCCTATGGACAAAGGACATCCTGAGGCAGCTGCCTTAAAACTTCGAGGAGATCTCTTCAGCCCAGAAAGTTTCTGCTCTCCTGACCCTAGTCTGCCAGGTCTTTCCATCTGTCTTCAGGGCAATTTCTTCAGGCGAGCTACCTTGTCTGTTTGGGGTTCCAAGTTACTCAATGGCTGAGGACCCTATTCCCAAACCAACTTCTCAGGCTTTCATCAGCTAGTTCCGGTTGAGGGACTGTGGTACTATCTGACTTATGTTCTCCAGTAATCACACAAGCTGTACCAAGTGGGCAAAGAAAACATGTACTAAAAGCATCACCACAATTACTGTCCAGCTAACACCTGGCTGCTGTCTATATGCCAGGCCGTTTCCAGCACTTCACATTGATTAATTCATGCAGTCCTCACACAACCTTAAGGACAAAGGCACTGTGCCCACTATAGTTAGAAAGATGAGGTTGAACAATTTTCCTAAGTAATATGTTGGATTGCAGGATGACATGACCAGGATTCAGAGCAGGGGAGTTAACTTCCGGACGTCATCCACCTCACCACATCACTACACCACATCTCTTAAGCCGCCTTGCCTGTAATGTCAGGGCCGGCAAGGTCTTAAAACTAGCTTTTGTGGCCAACTTTTAAAAACCATATCACCATGAATTTTTAACTCTAGTTAAGCATCCACGCAATCCAATGTTCTTGACCTAAAACCTAGTACACAAGAGACAATGCTCAGAACTTCCCCACCCTCCAATGAAGCAAGTAATAATCTTAGGTTTTTCAGATGCTATGCAGCTTACACTACAGAAATCTTACTTGGACTTCTCCGAAATCAAAACCACCTGCGTATGTTCAAGGAAGAGCGCTCATGATGGTGTTGCATTCCTTTCTGAGAGCTTCACTTAGACACCTTCCAGAGACTCCCTTCATGGATGCGGAAAATCTTAAACTGTCTATTTGATTGTGCTTGCCTAGGGCATTAAGTCCAATCCACCATGTCTCACCTCAGTAACTCCACACAGACCAGACAATTCCTGCAGTCAGCTTCCCCAAGGGGTTTGTTAAGTTTCACATGCATTTAGACCTGCAGCTGCCCTGCTCAAGTTGATAAACTTGTAGCTAAATTCTTTCTGCAGCAGTGCGCTGCTGGGCTTATGTTTTTTATCACCAGGAGAATAAATACTGCAAAAGAAGCTGTTACTATGTGTTAGTGTTATCCATTAGTTTTTAGCATAATTGAGCTTACATTGCAATTTCTCAGTAACTGATAAGTATATTTTGTGGATGTGGTTAAAAAGGTGACAAGAATTAAAAAGGGCTAATACTTAAATGTATTTTATAGCAAGAAAAGGAAGGAATTTTGATGCATTACAGAAAGCAATAAAATGAAGCAGAAATTATGGATGGAATTTCATTTTTATTAAAATTCTGAAGTTGCTATGACACACCTAGACAGAACTCTTTTAAAAGGAGTCACTATACATACACACAAAAAATAATCTCTACTCTAATTCTGTTCCTCACAGAGAGAGTTTAAATGATTTGCCAAGGTCACGAACAGCAATGACAATGGTCAGGGCTACATCATTGGTCTCCCACTTGTAATCAGCCCTCTGTGAAACGTGGTCCAGCCAATAGCAATAAAACATCTGCATCCACAAGTGCAGTTGACATCTGAAATCCAATGCATATTAAATCAACACACTGTAGCCATTCAAACCGTCTCTCATTTCAGTGTTACCAACAATATCAGACAATACCAACTGTTATCAGAATTGGAGGGAGCTAACACTCCTCTGCAGTCTGCTTGTACCATAAGTTCTGTTTATTTTTATTAATAGAATATCTGCTATATAGTTTTGAACAATATCATACACATGGGATGTATCTGACCATATACACCCAAAACTCCCCAGTCCTACTCCCCTCAGGGACCCCCAAACCATCGCTCTTTTCCTTTCACTTCCTCTTTATTTGCTGTTGTTTTCTTTCTGTTCATAATCCATGGAGTCTGGTTAGTGCTGCCTGTTGGGATACGAACAGTCTTGTTGGCTTAATCTTGTGCGGGTCTTGTGCAGGTAACCAGAGCTGTGAGTTCAGGAGTGCCATGGATACACTGTGTCAGAAGCCAGCATTTCCCACATATCTCCTATTCTCTGGCTCTTACATTCTTCCTGTGTTCTCCTCTGTGTGAGTCCCAAGCCTCTTGGGAGGGGAATGATGCAGACGTTCCAGCTCACTTTGATACCCTGCTTCTCTCCTCTACACAGCCTTTATGGAGGCTTCTCTTGCTTCAGGTGTCTACCTTTCCCAATTCTGCAAGGCACAAAGCCATTGGCTGGTCCTGTACAAGCATGCCTGTTGCTTTCACTCAGTCCCTAACAACTTGTATTTGTCTATTTACAGCCTGTCAGGAGCCTAAACAAAAACACACACATTCTTCCCTGGGTAATTTTTGATTCCTCTTCTCAGAAGCCATCAATGGCTCCCAACTGCCTCTTGAATCAAATGAAAACATCTATGCCAATGATTATCTTCACTCCTAAGTATCTTCATCTTCATTCAATGCATTTTTTTTCCAGCAACTATTTGCTGAGTAATCATCTTGTGCCTAGTTACAAGTTCTACCCTGTGGGAAATTGTAAGATATATGTCACACTCCCTGCCCTTATGGATCGTAACAATCAATGTGGAAAGACAAAACATGCACCCAGCAAGCATTTTTATAGCAAGAAAGGCTGCATTTGACTATGTATCAGGGAGTCTATGATGCATATGTCAATGTATAAACCAGGAAACCTCTAGAAAGTCATGGGAAAACCCATGCTCTAAAAGAAGTGTGTATGTCTAGTGTAGGAATTGGCCTGCTCTATGCTCAGAGGCAGGAGCAAGAAGTCTTCCTGGCATAGAGCTTTCTTGGGGCTACTAATTAGAACTGAGACTGGGAAGGAGGCAGACGTGGAGTAAGAATGATTCTTGAAGAGTACACCAAGTACTTGAAACTGCCCGCACAAAGGGGAGTAAAGAGTTACTGAAAACACAGCAAGGACAAAGTGACTGTTTACCATGTAACAACTGTCAGCATGGAACTTTAGGTAGAAAATTATTATAATAATAAAATCATTATTAAACCAGTGCAACTATTAGATTAGTTTGTTAGTGGCCACTAACAACATCATCTACAGACAGAGGAAGGAATGAAGCACAGGCTGATATGCTGAAGGGGCCTGGTAAATACATAAAGAAAAAGAAATTATGACTACAGTGTCATGCTACGGTGATAAAGGACAAAGCATTTGATTTTTAAAATGAAGCCAGGAAGGAGGAGGTAGTGAGATTGGTGATGACGGAAGACTGCAGAGACGAGCCCAAAGTGCAGGTGGAAAATGAGGATATAGACTATATTTGTAAGATTGTGAAACTGGTAACAAGAGGGGGCTTTGTGTTTTCCAGAGCCATGTTCCTTCCTCCACAGCACCCACCTCTTGGCCCCCAACCCTTGGTTGGTGTTGCAGCTTAGAGGCTAAGTTCTCCAGTTGGTATACTATGACAGGACTGCTTCCAAGTAAGGACCACGTGTATCTCCTATGGACAAGAAATTCAAGGTGACCCTCAGAAATACAGTGAGTTGAGTTGAAAGCGTGACTGGGCTACATGAGACCCTTTTTCAAAATTTAAAAAAAATAATAAAATAAAAAAGGAAGGGATGGAGAGAAGGAAGGAGGGAGAGAAAGAGGGAAGGAGAGAAGGAAGGAGATAAAGATAGAAGGAGGAACTTAGAACCTGTAAGAAGATTCCTATCATCCAAACCAGTTAGATTAAATTTGGATGTTTGAATAACTACACTAAGTAAAAGGAGTGGGCAGAAAGAGGACAGGGAATAAGATGTAAAAAAGCACACAACTTTGATATTATTAAGTCATTGATACTCAGAATTACTTGGTCAGCAATTAGCCTATTTTAATATGGTTGGTTTCCAAGAGAAATCTACAGCTCACAGAATCTATTGCATTAAAGCTTGCATCCATGACCTTCTCAACGCCTAGCCCCTTTGTTTTTGTTTGGTTTGTTTGTTTTGTTTTTCCTTTCAGTCTACTTATTTCCTAGAATGATTCCCACCAAGCTGATCCCCGTTCTTCCTGGCTTTGTGCTTCTGCATACATTTTACACAGGTAGCAGCTCCTGCCTTTCTGCAGCTGACAACACCCACCGCATTCACTTTCCTGTCCCCACAGCACTTGTGCAAATATCTCTATCCATCTGTAACTGGTTATGACTATGTTTTCATGTTTATTTTATCTGTTATCTCCATTTATATTTGTTCCATTAGATTATAACCTCAATATGAAGAAAGATTGTGTTTCCTATTTCCTTTGTGATTTCCTACATGCCTCATATACTGCCCTACGCTGTCAGTGGTTCATAAATGCAACTAATTGAAGTTCAAACTTCTACTCAGATACTTGCACTGGATGTGGAACCACTCAGAGTCTGTTTCTAAAACAAGACGCACACAGTCTTGCATGGTGCTCTCCTTTATCGAGCAACATCAGGGAATGAGCTGGCCCAGAGAGTTAATCTTGCAATCAAATATACTGCAGCCAGAAGGAACACAGAGGTAAACAAAAATTGCACAGTTAGTGTGCATCTGAGCCTGAAATGTTCTCCAGTAAATGGTATGTTGGTGATAGTTATTAAAATAGGTTTCAACTAGACATTCAGCAGCAAATTCAATTAAATCTGGTTTACAGTTATCTAACACAACTGGTAAAAATACTTCCCATGTGGTACTAGAGACATTCTCCAGACATCATTAAATCTGGTTGCTCTCAACACTTGTGAAATTCAACTCTATTCCAAGGCACCCCCACACCACCTCTGTCCCCTTCACCCCCAATGCAGGGAGGGTCTCTCTCCTTTGTGTACTAGGTCATTTACATATGTCAGTCACAGCATCCATCATATTAGATGGTAACTATGAGCTTCTCTGTGCGCTTCCCCCATCCTACTGCAGACACCTTGGGAACCGCACTGAACTACACTCCTCTGTAAACCTCAGAGTCTTCACTACATCATTCTGAACATCGTTTGATCACTAGCACCAAAAATCCGATCTAAATAAGCTTAAAGAACAGAGAAGAGGAAGACGGAGAATGAAGAGGAGGAGGAGGAGGAGGAAAGAAGGAGGAGGAGCTAAGAAAATACCACATTAATTAATAGAGCGACCCACACAAATAAGTTTTAAATGTGTGTTTGTGGTGTGCACACACATAAGTGCCCACATGTGTCTGCACTGGTATATGTCCACGTGCGTGTGTTCCTGTACACATGAGCCTAGACCTCAGTGTTAAGTGTCTTCCTCCGCTGCATTCCACCTGCTTTGTGAGATGGGGTATCTCACTAAACCTAGAGTCTTCAATATGGGCTTGTCAGCAAACTACCAGGATCACCTGTCTCTGCCTCCTAGTGTCCAGATCACAGGAGTGTGCCACCAGTGCCTGGCGTTTTACATGGGTGCTGGGACTGGACACTTAGGGCCTCATTCTTGCACACTCAGCACTTTACTGACTGAGCCATCTCTTCACCCTCCCAAATATGTAATTTTGGGGCAAATTTTTCATTATTCCTCCTGCAAATATCAAAGGAGAATATTAGAAAACTAACAAATCATATCCTCTTCCCTACCACGCCCTGACCACGGTCACGTCTTTTCCTTTTGTTCTGTGGTGTCTTCCTCCCCTGCACTCCACCTTACTTTTGGAGATGCTATCTCCCTGGAGTTTAACCAGGACTATCTGAGTAACCATAGTTTGTAGCTTTCCACTGGACCCCTGGTGAGTTCCCTGGTGGGCAAGCATCTGAAGATAATGACTCCTGTACCCCCCTCCCCAAGAGCCCATTATTTGCTAATACCTTAGCAATGGCAGGTACTGTTCCATAAACCTGGTCCCCACCCATGGCTAGCAACTGACTAGCTGAGTCTGTGCAGGCCCAGGGCAGGCAAGCACAGCTGCTGTGGGCTCAGATGCATTGGTGAAGCCATGCCCAGACAATAGCATTGCACAGCTGTTCTTCCTTTCTTCCAGCTGCCACATTCTCTCCATTCCCCTTCCACAATGTTGCCAGCCTTAGAGGGAGTGGAATCAAAGTCCTGTTTAGGACTAGGCACCCTTTCTTATTCTTAGTACCTTGAGCAATCAGAGGTTGGAGGGAGACGAGAAACGCTGTAGGGTAAAGGTAATCAGAATACATTTTGATACATAGATATGTATGAAATTGTCCAAGAAGAAATTTAATTTGTATACATAAGTACTCGGTACTGGGTAAAATACAAACAGAAATCATCCCTCCCCATTATCCAACCACAATCTTGCTTTAACTTATTAAAGAAATGGGTACAATATGTGGTAGGTCTTTTTAACAAGAGTTTTTCCACCAAAAATCAAACAGAAATGCTCGGGAAACACCCATTTTGATAGCTCACACATAAAAAGATGTCTATTATTATTAATAATAAACCGAACAGTCCTTATAACTCTCACAAAATGCAAATGCATACTGGCTAATTATTTACAAGCCCAGCTATGTGACATAAAAACCATAACACTGGCTGCAACTCCAATCTAATTCCTCACAGCATTCACACTGAAAGTCGAGATGTGGCCAGGTGCAGCCAGACATTTTTTTTTTTTTAACCACAATCAATTTATAACAGAAGAAGTAAAAATTACTACTTAAGACAGAAAACTATTATTTAAACAGTGCAGTCATTCACCACATTCATTACATGGTATGGGGCATGCAGAATCCAAACATGCATTAGAGATGGTCCACTCCCTGAGCACCAGCTGTGATGGGGCAGGAGGGAAAGACCAGGATGGCTGCTCCCATGGCAGAAGAATGGAATGGGGAGGGCTATCTTCCAGGGGAGTTGGCACTCAGGGTCTTTCTGAGAATGTGGCTAGACTTACCAAGACAGACAGAGCAGCTTAGGGCAAAGCTAAGTACAGTAAAAGACATAAATTATCTCACAGGAGCACAAATACCCCTAAGTAGAGAAGGCAAGGGAGAAAGAAGAGCAATCACTGCCAGAAGGTGGGGACTTGGGCTTAACCAGCTTGCACAGGACTTCCTGAGAAGCTGGAGGGAGACCTGGAGTTCCATCTGTACACAAGGGGGAGCCAGCGAAAGGTTGCTTGGCTTGTGTGTCTCCATTAAACTTCACAAAACAGAAAACTTTCCTTCTAAAGTGAACAGAGCAGTGTGCAGCATCTCTGACTGGGGAATGAACCTGGAACCAGAACCTTGTCATCCTCCCAACCGGAAACCCTATCCTCATGTAAATAAATGCATGGTCGCCTAGTAACCAGCAACCTGTGTGTGTGTGTGTGTGTGTGTGTGTGTGTGTATCTGAATATTTCATAGAAACAGAGTGATATAACCACTGTGTTTGTTTTCCTAACTTAACAACTATATTTGTATCAGTACTGAGTTTTAATGACTAAATAATATTCTATTGTATGCAGATAACACACTTTATTCATTTGGTGGTGGCATTTGTGCTTTTTTTTTTTTTTTTTACATTTGTCTATTTTAAATAGTTCTGCTCTGTACACACATGTATTTGTCTAAGTCTAAAGTTTTTACCTACCAGTGAAAATGCTGGATAATATGGAAATTCTGTTTTACTTTTTGCAAACCACTAAACTGCCTGCTACACTGGCGAAAGCCTTTTTCATTCCCTGTAGCGTGCGTTCCTAAGCAGGCGGTGACAGGGAAAGAATAAGGCAGTTAAGCGGCCACTCAAGATGTCCAGATGAACGATGGCCACACTGAGCCAGGACCAGGTATTGGGACACAGGAATGTGCAGAATGAAGAACACATGGAGACAGCAACCGCAGGGGAAAAAAAAAGAGAGAGAGAGAGAGAGAGTCAGAAACGGCCTGAGGCTTCCAGCTGGAGTAACCGAGAAGGTGGTTCAACCATTCAGGAAGTTACAGCACAAGACAAGAAGTTACAAGGGCTGATTTGGGAAAAACAGAATGTCTCTTAAAGATGATCGATCAACGGGCCATGAGGAATTGTGGGAATGTGAAGAGGAGGAGTTTCAGGTTTCGAAGGGATTAAGACAGAGAGGGAGCTTGAAGATGTCTATACAGTACCCAGCAGCTGGGTAGGAGAGATAGAACAAGAGAACGGCCCAGGACAGCAGTTGAGAGAAACTCGCAAGCAGTGCATGATGAATCACGATCAAAGAATAAGAGGGTTTGCAGAAGAGCTGTGGTTGAGCTTGTTAGAACCAAAAATAAGATGGATGAGTTATTTATTGGAACCTCCTCTAGCCAGGCTGGGTGCTAAGTCATGGTTAGCTTCTCCATGAGCAAAGCACTCAAGAGAACTCCTCTTGTTCAGACCGCCACGCTCTGAAGCCTCTCTATGAATGTCATGTTTACATGTATCATCATCTTTTCCCTAGGGGGAGTTGTACACAGCATTATTTCTCATTTCTGGTGATATTCTGAGACTTAGACAAGTCAACTTGCTGAACATTCCAAGCTAGTGTTGGCAGTAAGGCTTGGGGCTGTTCCTATGCTGTCCCAGCCTGGCTTCCTTCTGAAACTGGCTTCATTGCTTCCTTCTTCTTTAAGATATTTCCTGGGGGTTGTTTCTGGTAAAGACAGGATCCCAATTTAAGGAACTAAATGTTCTTAAATATTTAAAATATAACTCAAGCAGGACTATTCCAATTTTTTTTTAATACTCAAGTTCCCAATAGTAAATTGTCTTGTAGATTTCACCCACAATTAGGTTTTATAAAACCATTTTATTCATTTACATTAACATCTTAATGAAGAAAAATATTTTGTTCTCTAATCATTAATTTACAAGCATTTAGTATATTTAATTACTTTAGTCTGGGTCTGTTTGGCGTTTTTGTCTTTGCTGAAAGATAAGTGTGAGCAGTATTAGCCTCTCTTAATTTCTGTTAACACCGTATTAATTTAATAGGCGGAAAGTCAGTTAGCAAGTGTCTGTTCTGTTAGATAGAATAACAAGGTAGCACAGAATGCCAAAGCATTTGCTTTCTTTTCTCAGTAGTGTACAATAAAAAACAATATATGCACATGTGTGTGAACAGTATTCACAGGACTTGGAATACAGTATTTCACACAGATTGATACATTACTTGCTCTCCTGGCCCCCATCCACACCTGCCTCCCCTACCTTCTCCAGTGATCACCAGACTGACTCCCTGACCCTCCATCCACACCTGCCTCCCCTACCTTCTCCAGTGATCACCAGACTGACTCCCTGACCCTCCATCCACACCTGCCTCCCCTACCTTCTCCAGTGATCACCAGACTGACTCCCTGACCCTCCATCCACACCTGCCTCCCCTACCTTCTCCAGTGATCACCAGACTGACTTCCTGACCCTCCATCCACACCTGCCTCCCCTACCTTCTCCAGTGATCACCACACTGATTCCCATCACCTTTGAACTCAAAAGATCCTGAAGAGGGTTTCTCTGCAAATTTGCTGCTGCTTTTCCCCTGGGGCAGAAGGCAATTAATTCAACTTAAAAATCCTCCTCTTCAAATTCCTTCTGGACTCTGATAAGCTAAAATCTTGTTTATGTAAACAAAAGTGCTTAATTAATCAGAGCATGTGATAATACCAAAAGGAACTGGAAAGACCTCCTGCTACCATTTCAGACATCACAATCCGACGGGGTGTGATGGAGCATCCCTGAAGATGCCAGGTTCTTCCAAAAGGCAGTGGTGTTAACTTTTCTAAGGCTTTTATTTCATTTCAAACTCTCTCGCTGTAAATTAAAAATGAAGCCCTGTACAAATTCATTAGAGAATGGTTCATTTACGGTGGGAAATGAAACCGCGATCAGCAAAGCCCGGACCTTCTACCCCTTACATTGGAAAAGAAGCTTTACTTAGGCAGACACAAAATACAAAGTGGTGGTAAAAAGGCTCTTCCATCATATTTGACACTGTTGTGGAATGGAGTGGTCGTCTCCGGTACAAAAGCTGCTCGCTGTATGCAGTTGGCTATAATTCCTCTAGAGTTCTCGCCAGCCTGGGTCCTCCCACCCACAGAGCTGGGATTTTACAGTATTTGGCTACAATCCCTTATAGAACAACTCACTTCCTCGGATCCCCTGCCCCTGCTCTTCAGCAGAGTCCTTGAAAGTGTTCTTTTTATTTCCTTCTTAGAGTCTGTTCTCACTACTCTCAAACCTCTAGGATCTGTCAGTCACTAACCTTTCACTTTGTCTTTTGCATGAGCTCCAGTTCTTTTAGGCCCTATGGGATATTTCTACCTTACTAGGGAGACCCCAGTATAAACGCAACATGTCTCAAAGAATTGTAATTCACCTTAACAAACACACAGCCTGACCTTCTGTATCTGCTAGCATCACCATCCCTCCGGTTACATAAAGCTCTGGACTCCTGCTTCATCCTAAGCATAATCATAGTTTCATGTGTTGTCTTCTAAGTTGTCAGTATATATAACATTTACTTATCTACATCTTAAGTTTTAACTAGTTTGCGCCTTGATGTGGCTTAGGGTCCCTACTTTCTCTCACACAGAACTTCTAAAGCAATTGTTACTATAACAATATACCTGCCACAAGCTCTATATCAGGCTCCATGTGGGTATGGCTCTGAGGCCAGGGACAGGCAGAGAGCCAGCCATTGCCAGTTATCTCCATGACTTTAGCTCTAGACACTGACAGTACCTGGGAGCTGAACAGTGGCATCTGGAGATTAAATTTGCTTTGACGTTTCCACCATGACAATAGCATATCAGAGCTGAAATAGGTATCTGATAGAAACAGAATAGTCTCTAAGCCATCAAGATTTAAGAATTATTTGATAATACAAAAAAAGTGTATGGCACAGAGATCCCTTAACTATAAGAATGATTTAGACCATGAAAACAACAAAGATAAAGGCTGCACTGCCCCTCTATGCATGACTGGGGAGGATCCGCCATAAGTAGCAGCCTTTGAGGACCCCATTCTTACTGCAGAGTCCATATGTATCTGGGAAGACCAGGCTACCAACAGTTATGCAGCTACCCTGTTCTGACTTCACATTCACTGGTCACCTTCAGAGTGCCATCCCAAACTCCATGTTGGAAGAAAATGCCTGGGAATGGCTAAGACAAGCATTCTGTCTATGTGCCTGGGCTTCTCAGTGTACACAAACAATGTGGCATTCTGATCTTCCTGGCCCTTGCAAAAGTGGCTAAGGCAAGTCTATCCAAGAGAGACAGATCTGTGCCGTGCTGTGGTTTCTGACATCACACTTCTGAGTTGGCTAGGCTAAGAGTATTTATAACAAACCCTGAACAATATGTTATAACGCTGAATGTATGGGGTAGCATTTACAGCCCAGATTGCTTTGAGTGAGCTGAATGCCATAAATGAAGAAGTGGGAAGTAACTATCCACTGATCTGAGGGACATGTGCTGCCCTTATTATTCGAGGAGCCGGAGGGAAGAATTCTACCTCCATTGGCTCTCCACCACCATCACAGGGATATAAACAAGGGTTTAAGAGCCAGTACCTCATCTAAATGCTTTGTATTTTAATCCCAGGGATTGATCCTCCAGTGAGTGTTGAAAAACTCTATCCCTAGTTTTAACTATTTCCCTCCTAGAACAGACTCTCACACTGGTAGCCTTATACTGTTACAAAGACATTCCAGAGGCCGGTGAGTGTGGTGGGGAAAAGCAGCACTCCCACTAATCAATTCTAAGAGTCCAGTGGAGCCACATTAACTTATTCGGAAATTTTTAAGCAACAAAATGAATTACTTCTGCTACTTCTAAATAATTAGAATGCTTCCTATTGTGCTTTATGGTTTTTAAAATAATTACAGCAAGTCAATAATAGTCATTTAAAATGTAATGAATTGACGGCTAATCTACGCATCCATTCAATCATTCAGCAAGCATTTGCTTATCACATACATTCAATTATTTTCATACTCTGGATTAGTCTGCAAATATTTGGGTTTCTGCCCATTTTGGGTTTCTAATGGGAGGCTTCAGTCTCTAAATACCCAAAGTGAGACCCATCATCTTCAGGCATCAATCTGTTCCTTTTCCTGTACTCCCTATGCCAGGGAGCAGAGCCATACTGCATAGAGTCAGGCTCCCATCTCATGGCTCCTGCCTGCCCCTCCACCCTTCGCGTCCAGTGAGTAATTGCTGTAGGCTTGCTTCCTGTTATCTGCCAAGCCTGTCTCCTTGCTCACTGTTCTGGACAGGGCACACTTCCTTCCCAAAGAGCTGTAGTGGCCATGCACTGATGTCTCCTGTCTCTGACCACCTCTCCTTCCTGTCTCTTCTTTATTATGAATGGAGTTATCTTGTTAAAGTCTTTATCCAGCTATCTCACCACACACACACACACACACACATCCTTGTAGTTCAATTCATGAACACAGTAATAGAAAGTATAAAACAAAGACCAAAGTCTACTGTGTGAAATGCAAGATTTAAAGACTTCTCAGCATGCAGCTTTCCAGCCTCACTTCCTGTGAGTTGACCACCTGTATCCAGTCACAACAGCCTGGGTAGATTTCTCTATAGCTCCCCACCCCCCACCCCCCACCCCCCACCCCCCACCCCCCACCCCACCCCCACCCCATGCCTTTCTTCACTTTACCTAACCAGAGACTTCCTCTCCTTCAAGAGTCAAAAGGTGTCCTGGCCCCTGACATCTGCTCCTGGCTCCTAGGTCCACACAGTCCCTCTAGCAATACACCACCAGGACAATGTGTCGCATTATCTGCCACTGTTACTCTGCACATTTGTCCATCTTCACTTTTGTCACTCTCCCATGTAGGCAGGGAGATCCCAGATGTGCAGGGTCCTGCCTGGTTGTCTGCAACCCCTAGCCACCAGCTCAGTGTGTGTTATACAGCAGGTACTTAATCAGTGCAAGCAAATGACTAGATGATAGGGAACCAGGGACTAACTAACTACAGGGAAATATGAATTGGAAGGCCTTTTGGGGGGTACAAACGTGGATTTTGATAGATTAGAACGAAGAGAACTTTTTCATAACAGGAGTTCATGGACAGCAAGGACAACAGAAGGGAGCATGTTTGCTCCATGTCATTGCCACTGTGCTTCCCTGCTGGTTGGTGACATCTCAAGATGACGACACACCATTATCTGTAACCCCGGAGTCCTCTTAAGAAAGGCATCACACAAATACAAATTTCTCCAGTCTCCTCAGACCAGTTGAAAGTCTGTATCCTCACATGTCTGTGGGTTGGTACAGCCCCTCTGTATTATCATATTACAATCCTTATTTCAAAGAGTCTGTTTCTAAACCATTATCATAAAACAGAATGAGTTAGAGTTCATAATTTAACATTAAAGAAACCTGAGTGTTCTTTGAGAACTGGAAAAATACAATCATACAGACTAAGAAAAAAAATCATCTTTGCAGTTACATGTCCACCTGGTTATGTGGAACGCTCAACAGGGAAGACTTCGTTCTGATAAGCAAAGTGCCACGTGCTATGGGAAACCACACAATGCCCAAATGCTCTATAATATACCCATAAAAACTGCAAATACTTGTAGAGGAAATAACTTGTGGAAAAACCTGTTGGAAGGCAAAGAAGACTAAGGAGTAAACGTCTGTACACTGCGGGTCAGCTAGAAAATGAATCCGGAAACCCTTCCTAAGGCATCCCTTTACCCTCTATAGCCACAAGTTCCTCCCATTTGGTTCTAATATCAAAATAGCTATGTCCATATCCTCAATACAAAAGCATCAGTGGGCACACCCCCAAGTCTACTGGCCGGCTACTGTCTTCACATTACTTCTATGTAATATGAAGCCCCATGTCCTGAAAGCAGAGCCAAGCATCCCATGAAGGTTGACTTTTGGCAGCTTTCATCAATTCCAAGGCTTCCAGGTCTCATTATGTGAGCAAACTCTAGCACCCCTCTCCAGCTCAGGAGCAGCATCTGCGTGAACTGACACAGGATAAAATCAAGTCACATGCCCATTTTACCCAGTCTCAGCTTATGAGAGCCAACCATCACCTGTCCTCAGCCTATGAAGACCAGCCATCACACCCATGCTCAGCCTATGAGGGCCAGCTATCATCCACGCTCAGCCTATGAGGGCCAGCCATCATCCACGCTCAGCCTATGAGGGTCAGCCATCATCCACGCTCAGCCTATGAGGGCCAGCCATCATCCACGCTCAGCCTATGAGGGTCAGCCATCATCCACGCTCAGCCTATGAGGGTCAGCCATCATCCACACTCAGCCTATGAGGGCCAGCCATCGTTCTTGGCTTCTTTTCCGTAGTGTTTAATGTTTTTCCTTTCCATGTGAGAATAAATCCTTTGATCCATTCAGACTGTTCTGGGTACACAGGGCTTTACCAAAATGATTAGTTTCTCAAGTCATACTTTAATAGAATCTAGCAGCACACAGTTCCTATAACTCTTACATATATTGGCAATAAATCACCAAATGAAAGATGTCTTACATCTGATTTCTGATTTGAGTTGTTTGTATATTGACATCTTGATGTATTTTATTGAACTTGTAGTTGTTGAAAATTTTTCAAGAATTTCCATTTTCTTCTGCTGATACAGAATTAAGTGTGGAGATTAATAACAATAACTAACTTTAACTGGATATTCATAGTTAAAATGTAAAATTAATGTTTTATGCATATGCTGAACTATGGCCAAACTGTTTATGTGCTATCCAAATAGAGAAAATGCTATGGAATGTTCCAAATTAAGTCCTGCTGAGACCTAACAATAATAAAGGGCAATTAAAAGTATTTTGTGTATTCTCACTGAGTATGAATTATATACGTATACAAAAATTAACTCAAAAAACAATCAAAGAGTTAGTATTTAAATTTACAACTGTAACATCTATAATGTTTTCAAAATTTAAAATTCTATGCTAGCCAACTGTGGTTATGGCCGTCAATTGTTATCACATGCCTTAATACAGACCACAGAATATTTTTCTGTTATTTAGGAGGGAAAGTCTGTAATATAAACGCTAAAAAAAAATTCTCATTTTGGCATGCCTCTAACAAAAGTGCTTGTAAAGGTCTGTCTGAACTCAGCTCCTACTCTCAGGGATCATCCGTAATTTTTAAATCCACCCTGGAAAATGTAACATTTTGTTAAGCAGCTGATGCTTTACACACGCTGGACCAGGCTGAGCATTCCTTCGCCCTGATGTCATGGGCCAGCATTTGTCTCAGAAGACATCTTTTGTAATTTCAACCAAAAGGCAAAAGAAACCAGAGCTGTGAACAGACAGAGGGAGCGAGGAGGAAAGCTACTTAGAACAATTCACTCAAAAGCATTCTGACACAAACCTGTATATTTTTAGTCACTCAACATGCACACTCGAACATAAAGCCTTCCGACTTTTATAAAGTATTGTGTGTATTTTCAGACTGTTGGTTTTTAAAATACTCTCTGCTTTATAGTAATGTGTCACAGGGAAGTTAGCTATAGTTTCATGAAAGACGTTTTCATCCCTGACTGGCATCTTCTCAATAGCTGGGGCCCAGGCACACCGCTCTCTTCCCGGCAAGGCCCTCTGCACTGAGAACAGTGCTGCATTCATAACTTACTCTCAGCCCTGCGGGGCAGTGCACAGAAAAGCTTCTCTAGCCTAATGGGTTACATCACTGCAAAGTCTTCCACTTGGCCTAGGTGAAAAAACATGAATGCATGCCCCATTCATTTCTCCACCTTTAAAAAAAAAATCGAGTAAAATCATATCCACTCTGTAGTGAAAGACCTGCATTCCCACAGGCAGTCTGGAAAAAAATGTCCAACCCTGTTCTTGATCCTTGGCAGCACAACCACAAACTTGGTGAGCCCACTACTCAGTAGTCCCCTCAGAACGATTGTTCCAACCTGTGCCCCCACCAAATAGTACATCAAAATCATTTATGAATTGATTACTGTTAGTATCACCTTTAGATTTAGGTCACACTTTAAAAATATCCTGATGTGCAGTCATGGAACCAAAACCCTCCCTCTCCACTGACCTCAGCACCATAAACCAGTGCAAACAGACGGCTCCCCATGTCCTGGCTCCATGGCTTCCTGATGGTCAGAACAAATCAGCCCGTCCAACACTTTTCTGAAAGTGCCAAATATCTGTGATTCCTTGCAAGGTAGGCACCCAGTAGTCTAGCCAAAATATTTTATATTGAACAGAACACATTCTCCTTTCTCCTTATTAGCATATGCCTTTCTCGACTGAACCAGGGTGCAGGCTTCAGAACATAACTACCTTTTTCCTAAAACATAAGCTTAAGTGTGAACACAAGTTACATTTGCAGAGAGGAAAGCCTGTTGCTCTTACACTCTTCTGCAAATCATACAAATGCAAGTGACAGTGTCAAGCCAGAGCCCCGCTTGTGTCTTTGAAAGTGATGTCCCCAAACTACCACCACACCGGCAATCTGAAAGGTCATGGCATTCCACAGAGTTCAGAATCCCCAGTGAATTCCATGTCCACTCAGGTGTCTATGACAATGTCCATTCTACGCCCTCTCTGAATGACAGGGGAACTCACGTCCATCACAAAGCATTATGGACTTTGCTAACTGATGCCTCACTCACAGCCATCTCTACCCTTGATCATGGCAGTCCGTACTCACTCACCAGCCATGCCATGACAGAACGTTAAAGCTTCTCCTACACAATTCCCATGCATTATGGAGACTCAGCGGCTGGTATCTGGGCCCCCACTCTGAGGCCTGAGCACCCTTGCCAAATGCACATAGGCTGACTGCTTGTCCTCCCATGAGCCTTTGGGACTAATCTCAGTCTCTGATTTCTTTCCTCTTCCATGGTGTTTAGTTCCATTTCATTTGTTTAATAAATATAATCCTTCATGGACATATGTAGAAACAAGTAAATAAACAAAAACAAAAAACAAAACAAAAAAAACACAACTTCCTCAGAAAGCCTACATTAAAAATTCCAAAAGAAAGTCAAGTCTAAAAGAAGCTAAAAGTCTAAAAGTTTTGTTTTCTAGACAAAACATGTATCTTTGCCATTAGATAAATGCTGCAGAAAACACTGGAAGTTATGATATGCATAGCAATAGTAACATGGCAGGCAAAGCAGATTCCTCCTAAGCAGTCTCCTCACTGTGGTACCTGTGTGGATGTCTGTGTCCTGTAAGTTACAGACTAGAAGGAAAAAAAAAAAAAAAAAAAAAAAAAACAATAGATTCTAGAGTCCATTGCTGCACTTACTCAAACCTGACCTAAATTACACAAAGATAATACAGAGATCATGGAGAGCTCTGTTGCCAAGCCCCTCAGTAAGATTTGCCATCCACTGCTTGTCCTTAAGCTGACATGAGCAGACCTTGCTAAGACAGTATATTCAGACATGCCATATGGCCCCCATAAATTCCTAGCGATAATCATTATCATAATTTAAAGAACCCCTATTAAGAGGAAATCGACATAAATTGGTCCTCAAATTATTTACATCCTTCAGTGCATTATACCCTGGACTTGAGAGGCCTACAAGCTTGACATCAAATCAGAGAAATCCCTCAGTACAGCCATATTTAGCAATCAGATCCTGTGCTTCAGAACTTCTGAATGACTAAGCCAGAGCTGCAGACTCAGAGGTCATCCTTCCACAAACTCCTTTAGGAGACAGAGGGGAAAAAAATAACAGAATATTCACATGACTGAGGATAATTAATGTCAACTATTTCCACCCTATGAAAGAAAATGGGTCTTCTGTTAAGAATGAACAATAGGGACATTATTTTGGTTCCATTGTGTTTTTTGAAGAAGTTCCCATCTCAAAAATGCATGTGCAAATGCAACAGTCGTTCAGCTATGCCAGTGTTACTCAGCTCACCGATGATGTGCTGCGGAGAACTGTGTGGATGCTGCAAGACCTAAGCTGCCCTCAATCTCACTGTCTTTCAAAACATGACATAAGAATGGCTGGTGGAAAGCTGAGGGATAAGGACTTCAGAAGTTAGCCATCTGTGATGGTCATCTCCAAAGATCAAAGAAGCGAACTAGCATTCTTCATAAAAGATAATACTAACTGAATGTCTTCTCGTCACATATACGTTAAAAAGTCGATGCACTTTTCGTAATTACATACATCACTTGGATCTATATGGAATATACATGAGGAGAAAGAAGGGACAAATCCTCACTCCATTTTTTTTCATTGCAAATTGTAAGGTATAGCAAGGATTAAAAACAAGCAAAAACCAGACATAGTGACTCATGCCTATAATCTCAGCAGCCAGGATGCTGAGGCAGGAGGGTTATGAGCTGAAGGACAGCCTGGGCTAAGCTGAGACCCGATGGCAAACATTAATACCACATACAAGAAGGAAAAAATTAAACAAACCTAAGATTGAGCCACTAAAGTCAGCAAGATGGTTCAGCAGGTGAAGGCACTTACCACCAGGCCTGATGACATCAGTTTGACCCCAGGTCTCACATGATGGAAGGAAAGAACAAATTGTATCAGCTTGCCCTCTGACCTCCACAAATACCACCAGCACCCATGTGTCCCTCAGCCCTGTGTGCAGCTACACATGTACTCAGTAACTAAATATAATAATAATAAAGAATATGATTTTTAAAAGAATGAGCCATAAAAATAACTGTCACCTAAAAACTATGAAGCTCATTTGCAGAGTGAGGTGATAATTATATATAAGATGTTATGGATGCATCTTGTCAGACTTCATTTAAAAACCATGTGGGATTAAATAACTTTTCTTCTGAACTTTCCTGTATAATACATAATGACTCTATTTCCCTCAGTAAGCATTTATAAATATCCAAATTCAGCGTGGTACCTCTAACTTTCAGCCATCACTAGGGAAGGATGCTTCCCATGTATCATGCAGCCTCAACCCAAGGCTGAAATTTATAGGGTTTGGCAAAGACCTTAGAAATAAAAACTGGCATATATATTTTGTTCTCTTTTGTTAAGAGAAATTTTGCACATAATATTATTGGAGATATAAAAAGCAAAGGGAAACCTATGAAGCTGTATTCATTATAAGAAAGTATTCATTTCAAAATGAAGGATTTCATATAAGTCAATGGCCTACCCTATAAAAACTAGAAATATAGACAGTGGGCTAGAATAAATCACTCCATCAAAACACGGCATACATATACGTATGCAAATACATAACCTGATGAAGTGATAAGTAAAATAATTTCTAGAGTCTAAGAAATGTTTTAAAAATCCACCTTATTTTTATTTATCATATACTTACTGGTACATGCCCACTACCTAGCTCACATGCTGTGCTGGACAGATGTGAGGATTTATGCAAAATACAGTTACACAGATTCGCAGGGAAGGGGGATTACTTCTGATTCTGGGAAGCGGGGTGTCACCTCCAATACTGCCTAGTTGAATGACGAGAAGAACGTTGCGCTGAGGGATGCTGTGTGGAGTGCAGACAGGGATTATTTTATGAAACATCTTACTTTGGAATGTGAAGACCTCGTGATTTATATTGAGAGGGGAGGTGGGATGAGAAGGCAGAACGTGATGAAGAATCCTCCCTCCAGTTTGAACTTCACAAGCACTGAGGCGAGCAGTGGGAAGCAGCGAGGAGTCAGAACGGGCCTTCAGGAGAGCACAGCTATTTGACACTCTAGAAATGGATGAGGTCACACAGGAAGAAAGTGGGAAGGGAGGAGGAAACTGGCTTGGGGTTGTCTGCACTGGTGCAATGCAGAACTGAATGCACACTGGTTCTGTCCTGCAAGACCAGGTGCTACTGAAACACTGCCTCACCCTAAGACTGCAAAGAAGCACACTGTCCTGCAAGGAAGGGTGCCTATGGCACTCCTTAAGGGAATCTCTTGGGCTTGACTGAAATGTTCAGTAGAGAGATTTTTCCTGTTTAGCCAGTTAGTTTCTAAGTATTTTTCCAAACAATTATTTTTTCAGTAAGAATAAAGCTTAAATGTTATTTTAATGTAAAATACAATTTACAAAGTATATGAGCAAACTTATATTACACAGAGACATGTGTGCTTAGTTAAAAATTATTAAACGGCTTCCACGTTTCACTCCAGAGGTGGATTCATTTCATTTCCATATTAGATTCAAAGATCACTTTTCATGCAGTAGTCTCAAGACACACACTCCCTTTATAAAGCCCTTCAGACGAAAAGATGTGTTTTGCAAATGCAGTCTATGAATGATTGTCACCGTCATCATTTTTATTGTCCTAGGCATATGAATGGATTTTGCATCTGGTGGCTTTAACAGTTTGGCACAGCAGGATGGCTGGGTTAAAATCTAAATTACTAAAGTGACATTGTAACGCTGTGAACCACAATGACATCCAGGAGGAATAATGGCTCTGGTAAAGAGAGCAGCTCCACCATGGTAAGAGTAGAAACACCAAGCCTTGGAGCCACTGTAAGCCAAGTGCTAGCTCCTGGTACAGAGTGACAGAGTGATGGGTTTTCCTAGTTCCTCCCTGTGAGTGCATGACCATGACAGCCAGGGCCACTACAAACAGGTAGTGCTGACCAGCCTAGCCATTTGAAAGTGGTGTGTGTGTGTGTGCGCGCGCACTCATGTGTGTTATGTATCTGTATGAGTGTGTGTGCATGTACATGCTTGCATGTATGTAGTACACATGCAATCCTGTGTATGTGTCCATGTGTGTGCACATGTGTGCATGTGTGCTTGTGTGTGTGAGTATGGATGTATGAGTGTGTGTGTGTGAGTGTGTGTGTGTGTATGTGTGTGTATACAGCTAAAAAAAATTAAATTGAAATACTTTTTTCTAAATACCTTCCACAACATAAGTGGCCTGTATCATCTTTCAAGACAGAGTATCAGTTTATTTCAAATTTAGAGATCCTGGCCTCGATTCAAATTCATGGCAGTTATAGAAAGCAATGTTCCGTGCCTTGGTTCAGGTGGCAAGCATTAGATCTTTTTCCAGCTGTCACGCAACAACAACTTTAATACAAATTAGCACTGCCAAACTCAGTTTCCTGGGCTCACAGGCCCCTGATGCTCGTCCGTGAATTTTATTCACACTATGAACTGTGCGCTCTTTGAAAACATAGCACTCGAGAAGAAAAACCTAAACAAAATACAATTTAATTACTCCCAATTCAGTAGCCAAATATACAATTCACTGCAAAAAAAAAAATTAATAGCCCCCTTTTGTTATTTTGATTAATGTAAAACTTAATTATTATATCACATGGGAGAATATTCCTACATGCAAATTCTAACTCTAAACCTACAATCCTAACTTCAAACTGTTTAACATTGAATAGAGACTTGTCAATCAATACTAACTCAAAGTGTAGGGCCTGTTTAGTATCTCAGAGTTTCTAAGTCAAATCTTTCTAAAGCACACAAGCCAGGGAACAACAGACAGCACCTCCTCTTGTCACTTAGGAAAGCCCCAAAGAGCACGGACTCTGAAGCTCCAATCAACTCTGGGATGGCTTCCAGCAAGGAAGGATCTATCAGGAAAACAGTTTCAAGCTAAGAGTGCATCCCTCTAGTATCTTGTATTAGCTCGGAATTAAGACACCTCAGAGGAAGGCACGGTGACAGGATAATTTTAGCCAGATACATGATGTACCAAAATTGTGATCCTCTGGCCAAATTCTAACAGTCACAGAAACCCTACCAAGCTGCCTTCAAACCGACATAATAGACTCCTTCTTTTATTTTAAAAAACACAAAATCATAACAAATCAATTGGCTGATCTCATACCTTAGCTGGCCTAGTAATGCTTTTCCTAAATATCCATTTCAAACCCTATAAATTGGGCAATGTAACACACACACACACACACACACACACACACACACACACACACAAACTCCTCTTGTGTTGGCCATATTGGTTCACCTATTCCTGGTCTCAGAAATCCTAGATTTTATACTTTTAGATTAAAAATCATAAGAAAAAAGTATGAAATTTTCAAAGCAAAGTCAGACTTGGGAAGATGCCATTCCTTTAAATGTTTATTTCAATTTAATGCAGAGGAAATTTGGGTATATATCATATTGCAGGCTATAGCCCAAATAAGGATGTCATAATAACAGCCTACATATGCACGGTCCTTTGAAATGCCCTTTGATATGTCAAGTGCAGAAGTGGTTATGAAATAGCCATGGCTGAGACTCCTTATGTAACCCGAGACAGAGACCCCTAGTGCATGTAGTATACAATAAGAGCAATGGTACCCACCTTAGCGATGTTTACAAGTATCAAATGAAACAACGTGTCTGACTCAGTGACACATATATACACATGGACTATTGTTCCTGAATCTTACTAAGTTCTCACAACAAACAGGTATGGCATTACTGACATCATAGTGGCATCAGCCGAGGCATTAGAATCAAAGCTTGTTTGGGGATATACAGGAGTACTTTAAGGAAGGAAATTTAAACAAGCAGAATAATGACAATAGTGATAGAGCATGTATTGGATATATCTGGCAGAACCCACACTAAGTTCTTTGAGATATGAACCAATTTAACCCTTCTGAAGATGCTAGGAGATCTGTATGTCTCCATCGTATAGATGAGGAAAACTGAGGCTCTGAACACTAGGGCACTTTTAAATGATTCAACAATTAGATCTTAAATCCTTTCGATGTCTCAGAAATAGAAAACACAAAAGGATTCCTGACCTCAAAAATTCTAGAAGACTCATAACTAAAGATCACCTCAGAGCCCATGAAATCAGCCTAAAAGAGAACACAGCCATCCCAGGCATGTTGTCCTATGATAAAAAGAACAGCCAGCCTCTGGAAGGTCTCTCTCACCAGTAAGACACAGGGCAGCTACCAATTCTCTTGTATAAAACAGTAAAACAAAATACACAGCCTTGTGTCTGAGAATAACTGGAAAAGAAACAAGTTTAAGGGAGCGGAAACTAGACACTCATGGAGCCCCTCAAATGCCAAAGACCCAGCCTCCCTCCTGGGAGATCCCTGGCCCTCCTCCTAACACCCCAGAAAGAAGTCTCCTCCCTTCTGACCTACCTGCACTTGAGACAATGCTCTCACCCAGAACCAGTGTTTTGCATTACAAGGGCTCCATAAAAGAAAAATACAAGAGAAATACCAGACCTATGGTCCTGTTCACTCCCAACTGTAAGATGGCCCCTGCATGTTTCTCCTAAAAAGCCAGGGCCCTGTCATTGCATAGGAATTAACTAAGAAGCAGAATGCATCCACAGCAGCACAGGGGAAAGCCTTTGCAGCTGGGTCTAGCCTCTTCCTTAGCATGTGAGCTGACTTCTGGCAAGATTTGTCTTCCAGGTCTTCAAGCCCCCACCTGCAGGTTTGTGAGCTAAACAACAGTAATAGCATTGCCTGCAAGAGCCACTGTGAAGATTAAATCAGACAATCAAGCTCCCGACACAGTGCCAGGCACACTCGGGTGCAGTAAAGGTTACTGGTGGGTTGCTATTGTGTTCCCCTCTGTCAGTTCTCTCCAGTTGACCCAGACCCACGCAGCTGTGCTGCTGAGCATGAGGCAGGGGAATTACTGATCTAAGAAACTGGAGGCTTGGTTTGGGTTTTGATTTGTTTTTGTGGTGTATATACATACATGTGCAGGTAAATCTCTGAGTTCAAAGCCAGCCTGGTCTACAGAGCAAATTCTAGGATAGCCAGGTATATACAAAGAAACCCTGTTTCAAACAAACAAACAAACAACAGATTGACTATATTGACAGAAAAAGCTTAAGCTTTTAAACCAGTAACTGTATGTGTGGTTTTTCTTCTTTAGTGACAATTTGACTGAATAAATAATGGTGTGTGTGTGTGTGTGTGTGTGTGTGTGTGTGTGTGTGTGTGTGTGTGTGTTAGAAACAACATCTCTACTTAGCAATAGCCCCATGCTTTCTGGGACCTGTAGTCTGGTTTAAAGAATTCAAAATAGAAGGAGGCAGCTCCTGATGCCAGCTCTAATTAAGGAAAATGGACTCTATTCAAATTGGGGAGGGGAGGATTATTTTATTTGTTGTGACTTTAAGGTATCTTTTAGAATATGAAATTATGTATGGAAACACACTGAAATCTTATTTTACTTTAAATGGAAAACTTTATAGGGAAGGGTCTTCTGTGAACAGAGAAAAAGGAAGTTCAACCCAGGCTTAAAGCCGAAACACAAATAGTCCTGGAAACCCCAGGTTTCTTCACCCACATGCTGAGTAGCCACTCATCATCAAATCCTGCTAACAACTAGACTGAGTCCTGGACTCTGATGGGATGATGTTACCTTGGTACTTCTCTGCTGATTTCTGAGTAGGCGACTGTTTAAATACCAGCTTAGTACAGCATTTCCCCCTGGTGTTCCCTGCACAGCCAACCACTGCTCCTCACTGCAGGTTCTGCCCCATGTACAAATATTAAGGAAGACAGCACTGAGCAGTGTTGATCTCTAAATGAAAAACAGTTAAGAAACAGTAAATGCTTGCACACTGCTAGACAGAAGTATGGATTCGGGCCCTGCTGGTCGTTTAAAGTGATGATCTCTCAGCGTCTTTGATCGTGCCGCGCTCTCTCTCTGTAAAACAGTTTATAAAACGGGCCTTTCGTACATTCATCCAGCTCTACACCTAAATTATAAACATACACTAATGCACATGTGCTATAAAAGACAATCAAGAAGTATAAGTTTTAAAATAAATCAAAAAAAGATCCATTACTCCATTTCTGTGCCAAAATTAGTCTTGCTAAAAATTTCCTAGAGTGCACACATCCAATTTTGGAGTCCCAGGATTTTAGTCCAGAGCAGGTAAGATGCTCAAGACCTAATCTAAGAGCTGCCTTACTTCCCCTTACACATCACTTCCTGTCTTCAGGCTTTATCAGAGTGGATTCTGGGACCCTCCTCTCTAAAACCACTAGATTCCTAGTTTCCCCTTGTGAGCAACTTAGTAAACCAGTTGGTCCATGAACTTTGTGTTTACCAAACACTCTGAAGGATATTTCTGTTCGTTAGTGTTAACCAGTGATGTAACAAATCATCACTACCCGACTGCTCTGGTCTTCCTCACTTACAGTACCCAAGAAGACCAACGGGGAAAAAGTAAATGTAAGGTTACAGTGGCTCTGCCAAAATGCGTGTGTGTGTGTGTGTGTGTGTGTGTGTGTGTGTGTGTGTGTGTATGCGCACACACGTGCACGCACAAGCACCATGTACATACACACACACAAATATGAACATATACCACCAATAATAAACCACCAAGGAAGAAAGTCAGCTGTAAGAGAGAGATGAGCTATCTAAGGCTGAGCTATCTGTTGCTTCTCATTACTATAATGGCTGTTAGAACTCTAGCTTCTGATGAATTCTTCTTTTGGACAGAGTACTTCACATTCTACTATTTCAACATTTTTAATTTAAAAAATAACGTGGGGGGTTGGCTGGAGAGATTGCTCAGTGGTTAAGAGTATTGGCTGCTCTTACAGAAGATCCCAGTTGATTTTATTCCCAACACCCACGTGGCAGCTCATAACCATCTGTAAATTCCATCCCACATGGTCCAACATCTTCTAACCTCTGCAGACACCAGGCATACATGGAGTGCACAGACCTACACACTGGCAAAACACTCATACATGTCAAATTAAAAATATAAAAAATAATAAATATTTTAACTATATAACTTTAATAAGAAATGCAAGTCCCCTTGGCTCCATGAGAATGGCTTTAGTATTTAAAAATAGCAATGATGCTTCTTATAAATCTGCTGACAAAGTCAACAAAAAATGACCATGACAAAAAGAAGGGGAAAAAAAACCAAATTCCTTCTAGAAATGAAAAGAAAAAAAAAAAAAAAAAAAAAACAAAAAAAAAAAAAAACAAAGCATACCTCCTCCAATGGAGCCAGGAACTGTGTAACTGTACTAATAATTCTATTGGTTGATGATCTGGAGAGAACCTTGTATTCCAATGCCTTCCTCCACCCAGAGCCTTAGTGTCCCAAGCTGTGGCTGCAGCTTTGCACTACCCTTCTGTTAATGTTGTGCAATGGAAAGTTTCTCACCATCAGTGTCTTCTCATAGACAAATCTAAAGATCATGATTGATCACCTCCCCAATTCTGACAGATCACTTTATTAATCACATACCCTATCCACCAAGATTTATTCTCCTAGGGAACACTAAAGAAAACTATTTAGTCTGTTCCTCCTGTTGTATTTGCCTCTGGTATTCTCTCTCCAGCCCGGATGGCCTGACAATAATGAAAGTTTGCCAGTGGCACTGTTTTCACCATTGAGATGCAAGTAAAGTCAGTTTGTAGCTTCAGAAAGAGCCTTTGCTTTCTGATAGATTAAGAAAAAAAGTTTGAATGTGGCTGTCCAGCAACTTGCTTCACACTTTATGCTTTGAGCATTGACAAGACAGACATTGGGTAACCATGAGACAACAGGCAAAGGGACCATGAGTGAGGCCTCTGTTGTCCTTAGAGGTAAAAATCAAGTCACCTATCTTTAAACTCCACAGTATTAAAAGGCATTAGTATTTGCTTAAGCCATCTGGGCTCATTTCCCTTACCCAAGTATACAGGCTTTTGGATCTGTAGGACATTAGCTCTGAGATGCATTATAAATGTCAAATTTCAGAGCAGCGTATGAACTATACATATCCTCCAGTATAATTAAAACATATCTATTCAATAGATTGCTTATTATATTTAACCCAATGTCAATTACTGCTGTGCGGTCCTGTTCAGGGGATAACAAGGAGTTAGTTCTATACATGTTCTTTACCTATACATGTATAGTATGTTGTTAAAAATTCATTGTTTTTAACATTTCCGGGCCACAGCGCATCCCTGTAGAGGCACAGATACAGAATCCCCAGACTCCAGACACAGAGGGACTGTGCCATCCTCTAGGCCATGCTTCCAAACTCAGATTTAAATGTTACCTGACACCTGAATTCCTCTTCCTCCCTTGGCTGCTGTACTAAAGCACCTCCTCTATATCCTGGAGTCACTTGTGTTATTCGTGCCACCATTTTCAGTGGAAGATTAGCCCCTGTTCTCTTCATTCTGCGCCCTGCAGAGCACTCAGTCCGTTGACTGGCAACCACAGGTTCTCAGTTACAAACTAAGTAAGCTAATAATGCAAGATGTTGTCCTTTGCAACTTGGAAGAGAAGAAGTTCACTCATCTGCTCATGCTGCTGTAAAGCCTCTGTCTGTACATAGAAAGAGCCATTCATTAGGTCCTCAGCCCTAACTGACCACTTACTATGTGCGGGGACATACGCTGTGCACCACAGAACAGAAATCTATTCAACACAGGCCTTGACTTCAAATAAAGTGAATTGTGGAAAATAAGATTTCATATAGAAAATGAAAATTCATTCCCTTAATGTATGCCCTAGCTGTTCCAGATGTCAGCATTTGAAGTGGTTATTGAGTATAGGTGTCCTTATTATAGAAATGGCATTCAAAATTCGAAAGTGGCTTGTAGAACAACAAATAAATGCTCACTTACAAGCAATTCCAAACTAAAAACAAATGAAATTCAAAATGTACATTTTATGTGAAACTCAAATAACTTCAGATTGTGATTTGTTGTCTGATCAGGCTGAGGTGCCTGTTTGCTCTTAACGAGGCAAAATTATGAGCCAAGAGTCCCCAGCCAGGGTAACAAGTCAGTGAAAAGGAAAATTTGTTTGAAGTTCCTTATGAAAGAACATCCGCCCCACTCCATATCTGATTCTGCAATTAACTCAAGGCAAAGGTTTCAAACCGATGAACATATCCTCAGAATGCTTGCTTTAGAGTCTGCTCCCTCCTGGACACTCCCAACGCCTCTTCCCCACATCACAGAAGGGTCCCCACCATCAACTATAACTTCATCTCTCTCATACTCCAGTACCCCAAGCAAAGTCCACTTACCTCAGATATAAGAATGAGGGCAATGTTTGATCAAACTAATTTGCAAGGATACCTTCAACACCATCTACCTGTCAGGAAAAAGTTCATACTGTCCAGAAAAATGAAATGCATATTTTAAGGGGCACAGGATAGCAATGGTTTCAATTGAATGGGTGGGTATCTTGAGAGTACACTTGCTCAAGTGTTCTGTGCCACCCTGAGCTAATATTCCTGTCACTCTAACCACCCCCCATTCCCCAACACACAGTTCCCAGTGACCTTTCTAAAACATGTTAGTGAAAATATATGAAAGCTTTGTGACGTGTCAGGGTGCTGTTTCTCCCTCAACCTACGACCTTTCACACAGACACAGCACGGGTTTTAATGAGGGTAGGGAGAAGCTGGACAACTGACTGGATTTACTATGGGTCATGTGAACTTTGGTAACCATCTGTACTTACAGGGTAGAATACTTAATTAAAACAGAAAATGTGACTACAAGGAATTAAACTGGTTTTGTTTGGTTGGGTTTGTTTTTGTTTTTTATACTGTGGACAGATTTCAGCAAGGGCCATGTGTGTGTTTCTGTTTGTGTGTGTGAGAGAGAGACAGAGACAGAGACAGAGACAGTCAGAGAAACAGAAGTTAAAGAAACAGTAAGAGAAATGAGGGTGAGATTTGGTGTGTGTGTGTGTGTGTGTGTGTGTGAGAGAGAGAGAGAGAGAGAGAGAGAGAGAGAGAGAGAGAGAGAGAGAGAAAGGAAGATTGATCTTTAGAATCCTGATCTTCAAAGACAACAGTAGGAATGATTTTTTTTTAAACCAAGAAAGCTTTTCACTTGCAGATAGGCATAAACACAGTAAATAAAGAATGAAGTAGCTTTGGTTTGGGCCAATTTTACAAAGGCAGTTGTTTTTATTTTGTTTGTTTGTTTGTTTGTTTGTTTGTTTTTACTACATGCACTATCTCAGGCTAACCATGAGTCCCGATGATGATGCCTGACACTAACACATAAAGACGCATGAGAGCCAAGCGCACCTCAATAAATGCCATGAAGACTGAAATATTTGAAATGAGAAGCATCATGAGTCCTTCACAGTGAGACATGGATTTCATGCACTGTGAACAAGCAGAAGAAATAAAATACATTCCAGAAAATGTACATATGTGCTAGTCACTGAGGAGGTAATACGTCTGGAAAGTAAAATGTGACCAACATAGGTCTCACAAGGCAGCCCTTCTTCTGGTCTGCCTGCTCAAGTCTTACTTTCTAAGTTATTTCCTTTCCCCTGAAAAAAGAGACACTTTTAGTAAATATTATCCTGGAAAACTGAAGTGAACATTTTACATATAATTTCCAGGACTGCTTCTGAAAGTGTATATTCATTTCATTAAAAAAAGACTTCAGCAACTGCTATCGTCATGGTGTAACTGAGGCACAGTAGGTAGGACACCCCTAAAAGAGGTCACTTCTGGGATGACAAGCGTGTCAGTCTTAGGGTGAGTTTATCTACGGAGTCTGTCCCCTTCCCATAAACCCCCTCAAATAGGCTGAACTACTAACCCCCTAGTTCTGTAGACTGTCTTTGGAAATAGCATTTTCAGATACAGTTAAAATGTAATCAATAGTTGGGGTTGGGGTTGTTTGAATATGCCTGGCCCAGGGAATGGCGCTATCAGAAGGTGTGGTCCTGTTGGTGTAAGTATGTTGCTGTGGAGGTGGGCAATGAGATCATCGTTCTAACCATATGAGAGCCAGTCTTCTCCTAGCTGCCTTCAGAACAAGAGGTAGAACTCCCACCAGCTCCTCCACTGCCATGCCTGTCTATACATTGCCATGCTTCCTGCCATGATGATAATGGACTAAACCTCTGAACCTGTAAGCCAACCTCCATTAATTCTTGTCCTTTAGAGGAGTCACCTTGGTCATGATGTGTCTTCACAGTAATGAAACCCTAAGACAGGAGCCCTAAACAATATGGCCTGTGTATTAATACAAAGGAGAAATTTATGCATAACGATAACAGATGAATGGATCCTCATACACATGAATGCCATGTGAACATGGAGGCAGTCATTTTTGGTACCTCAAGGAACAAAAGAATTTCAAAAATGTCAGCCCATCACTACACACAAAGACAGATAATGAAAGTGCATCTCCCACGCAGCCTTTAGAAAGAGTCAGTCCCACTGGTCCTTACATCCCGGACTCACGCCACTAGGATGGGCCAAAAGCTACACTGTTTAAGCTGCCCAGTGTGTGGGGTTTGGTTGCATAGGGCCAGAGCACAATGGAGCCATTGTAGTAGCATGAAGTTGCCTGGATGTATGTTTTCACTAGCAATGAAAAGAAACGGCCAAAACAAGCATTTGCAGAGGTAAAAGAAAACCATGAGAGTTTGTACAAAACGGACATGGTACGTCATGTCTCTGGGTTGGGAAATCAATCAGGCCACAGAACTTGAGGTTAACAGAAGGATAAGAGGCACCAAGAACAGAACTGGTAAGGACCCTGCACTTCCCTCCAATGACTGACACCCACAGGTGTTCATCTAACCAAACTCCAGTGTGTGGGAGGGAGAATCCAAGTTCAGCTGCTTGGCCATTAACAGCCTCTGACTCTTGTTTATAATTTCCGTGACATTAAAAGCATTTTAGTAACTAATGTCCTACTCTCTAGCTAATCTAGTTTTGAAAAATGTGTCCCTTCTATTCCAAATACTCTCATAAAACAGTAGAGATCAAACTATTTGAATTTTTATTAGATAAAATACAATTAAAATATTAATCTATGAGATCCTCCGCCTCACTACACTGTCTTCAGGTCCTAACCCCAACATCTGCTTTCAGCCAGATTTACAGAAAACTTAATGTATAGGTAACATTAATTTTTTTAATGTATCACTCTAAAAAGTTTCTACAGGTAAATATTTGCATAGTCATCTATAAGCCTAACTCCCTGTGCTTCATTTCACCACCAGGCCAGAGCTTTCATAGCCACGATTACACTGCATTAGTCTTGTATTATGAGAGGGGCTCCGGCCTTCAGGAATGGCACAGCAGATGTTTGAATTCAGAATTCTTACTTTTTTCTCCATTAACGCTTGCTTTTTCAGTCTAATGTAACAAATTCTATCTGAATATGCCATATGCCAACTCAACTTTTAAAATCACTAAGCAGTATACATGTATAAGATAGAATGATGATTTAAGCTTTCTCTCTCTCTCTCTCTCTCTCTCTCTCTGTGTGTGTGTGTGTGTGTGTGTGTGTGTGTGTTGGGCAGAGGGGACACATATGTGCATATGTGTGCTCCTAAATGAGGAAGCCTAAGGTTGACACTGGGATTCTTTCTCAATAGTTCTCCATTATATACTTTTAGGCAGGGCCTTTCAAATGAGCCAAGAATTCTCCTGGGATCCAGGAGCTGGCTCCTGGGATCCAGTGTCATACCCTCATGACATTTACACCAGTTCTGGAGATCCAAACTCCTCACACTTGCAAGGCAACCATTTATCCACAGGGATCTCCTTAGCCCCAGACTTTTTATACTAATGTATCTTGTGTGGGGGGCACAGTATGATCGGTGTTTCTGCAGACCCTTGGGATTTAATCTACATGATTATCTTCTAAGGACACACTTATAATAATCAGTCGTGAAGACAGTCCCCAGTGACCTCTCCCTCTCACACTCTGTGTGCTTTGTCATCTTCCACTCACCCTAGAATAGGCTTGGACTCTGACTAGGGAATATGCTACAACATTTCCAAGATGGAGTTCTAAAAGACCACAGCTTCTACTTGGATCTCCCCGTCTTCCTCACTCCTTCCCCCACACTCTCCCTACATCTCTCCCCTCCCTGCTCCTTCCTTCCTGATTTTCTCTTTCCTCCCTGTCACTCACTCACTCTGAGATCAACCTAGTGCCATTTTGAGGACACTTTGAAAAGCCTGTGGAGAGACCTAGGAGGTAAAGAACTGAGACTACCAAGGAACAACCATGGGCAGATTAAGACTGCCAATCGCCACATCCACTGAACCCTCTTAGAGGAGAGCACTGCAGTCTCCTGAGACCCTGAGTCAGAACCACCCCAGGAGGTGCAGGCAGAGTACCGCCCATCAGAAACTCTCTTAACCAGCAAATGTGGATTAAAGCATAGAAATGTTCCGTAGTAATCTCTATTGCTGGACTCTGAAAATCTATAATCGATAATTATACTCCAATTACAAAACTGATAAATTAATTGATACAATAGAGTCAAGTATGTATGCAAGACATTTAGTCTCCATAATTTTTTTTAGTATAGAGTTAATAAATAAAAAGGGCATGGTGAGGGGAGTTAAGAGGGTAGTAGAGGCAGAGAGAGAGAGAGAGAGAGAGAGAGAGAGAGAGAGAGAGAGAGAGAGAGGAGTAGAGGCAGTAGAGGCCAGCCATGAGCACATGGAGGGAGAGGGGAGAAGGGACTAGGCAGAGAAAGGGAAGGGAAGCAAGGAGAGAGCAAGGGAGGAGCAAGAGACCAAGAGGGCAAGAGCTCTCCTCCATATTTTACTACCAATAGTCACATCAAAACATTCATATACATTTGCATTTTACAGTAGGTACATTTAATTTTTAATAGTCTATTTTGTTTTGGAAACTATCATTTTTTTCCTAACTATACCTTTTAAAATACATAAATCTTCTCTGGCAGAATAAATAGGCTACAAGCTTACAATAGACATGACGATTAAATCTTTAAGGCTCCATTTATATATATGAAATCCTAAATATCTCCATTAAAACATCTCATTTTCCTATGTAACAAATAGATTGTTTTTAATTTAAAGAAATGGCCAGAGTGCTGGGGATGGGCCTCAGTCCTCAGTCAGTCACAGTGTTGTATATCCGTGAGCTCAGAATTCAGGATGCTGAGACAGGGGACTGATTGATCCCAATCAAAAAACATACGGATAATTGCCTCAATAAAATGATTTTTTAAAGTAATGGTTAGCCACACCCCAATAGATAACCACACATCTATGAAAATATAAGCAGCATTGGCTGTATTCAGTGGATTTAAGTAAATCAATTAATTAGTTAATTAAATAATTAAAGTAGGAGGACATGAGATTTGGAGGGAGACATGATGTTCAGATCCTAGGGATGAGGAGGAGTGAGTATGACCAAGATATGCTGTTTACATGTATTATATATAATATATATAATATTATACATTATATATATGTATATATACATATGTGAAATACATGTGTAAGTTTTAAACATGTATAAAATTTTCAAAAAACAAAAATATTGTTTTTTTAATAATAAGGGAAGAGGAAAAATCCAGCACTTTTGCATGAAGAAAATGATGCTGGAGTCAGGCATGAAGCTACAGCATGGCATCCAGGACACCTGGGATGGAATCATGGCTAGAAGACTCCCTAGCTGGGGAGTTTTAGCCAGTATACTTTGTGAACCTCAACATCTGCATCTAAAAGTGGCCACAATAACTTCTGACTGGAAAGACTAGTTAGAGTCAAAGAAAGAAGAAAAGGAAGGAAGGAAGGAAGGAAGGACAGACGGACATTCTTAGTACAACCTAACACATAGCAAACACCAAATCAATAAATGTGCATCAAATATTTGTACAACACAAAATGAAACAAAAAACGCGAGAATTTTTCCAAGCTGAAGAAAATACTGTTCTGAATAGTATGAGTCAACTTGTTCATATTCTAACCATTATTTCTGTAAGTGTGATCACTTCTGAGTTTTTATTTTAGCATCTAGTTCTGGGACAAACAGAGAAGGTTTGGGGAGCCTCTTCAGCCTCCTGAACCAACAACCCTTAAGGAAGCGTCCTACACTTGGCAGGAGAGATTTTATTTACTTTTGTTTTTGTTTGTGCGTGTTCTGCCTGCATACATGTCTGTGCAGCACATGTGTACATCGACAGTGAAGGTGTGAACGGGGCACTGGATTCCCTGGAACTGGATCTACAGTTGTAGTTGTGTGGCTTGCCCTTGGAGGGAACAGACTCATGCTGTTCAGGTGATAAATGATAACTGAATGTTGAGTCCTAAACTAGCCATGTGTACCGCCCTCTCTAAGGCTCAGAAAATTGTGGAAGAAGGAGCAGAACTATTCACATCTATTGTATTGCTAGTTCCTTAACCTAGAACTGACCTTAATACTTGCATGTAATTAAAATGGTATAAAAGCAGAAAGAAGGAGGGGGTGGGATAGGGGGTTTTAGGGAGGGGAAATAGGGAAAGG
Source organism: Arvicanthis niloticus (assembly GCF_011762505.2). Classification (NCBI taxonomy): domain Eukaryota; kingdom Metazoa; phylum Chordata; class Mammalia; order Rodentia; family Muridae; genus Arvicanthis; species Arvicanthis niloticus. The sequence goes on from NC_047668.1 coordinate 15,418,761, forward strand.
GGATGATATCTGAAATGTAAGTAAATAAAATATCCAATAAAAAAGAGTATATATGATATAAAGAATTTAAGAAAATGACTATAAAGGCTGCAATATGTTATCTTTAGGGCATACACAGCCACTGAAGTCATGATCTTACAGCGGCTGCTGAGGCCCGAATTGGGCCAGCAAGAGACTAAGACCATCAGAGTCAGTCACAGACCAATGACGCATTGAAGGGGCTCTATCAAGCCCTGCTGAAATATTGGCTACTGAGGAATTCTGGTGGAAGGACAGTCATTGTCTTCAGCCTTGTATCCACTGAGGAGCTCCCAGACTCCAAGAGACAGTACCAAACCCATGGTCATGCAGACATTCCTGGTTAAAACCAGGGAACCCCAAAACATGACAAAAAAGACATTAATGAAAAAAAGAGCCTGTACAGAGGAGGGGATGACAAGTAAGGGAGGGCGACAAGAGAAGGGGGGGGGATCAGAATGTATTATACATATGTACGAAATAGTCAAATAATTTTAATCAACTAAAAACAGTACGGTTTTGGAAACAGGGATTTGCATTTTGGTAAAGACAACACAATCACTCTTTGAATATTATCTCAAGTGGTATCAAGAAGAACAGTGTAAAACTGAGTCTTCTATTAATTAAAACATAGGCTCTCCAACCCAATTTTCTTATTCCTGTAACAAGAACAAAAGGCTAAGGGTCAGGGCTGCTCATACCATGCAATCAGTACAGAACATCTAACTTTCAGAGAACTTTCAGACCTACTAAGCCATTTCCCATGCATTGTCTGCTTGGTCATATACTACTGAGTTCACTCAATGGACAGCTTATGTAAACCAAGTAGGGTTGGGGCAGAACCAATGAAGACCAACCCTACAAGCAGATATATTCACTTTTTTGTTTTTGTTTGTTTGTTTGTTTTACACAACTGTTACTAGGTTTTAGTACAGGTTCAATTTTTTACTTTCTTAGTTTTTTCAGCATTTATTTCTATGACTAAAATTGTCACAAAATATTTTCAAATTTAAAGATGTTTATTCCAAGAACTGCCATGAAATTACCATTTACGTGGGGAATTAGGCAGAACAAACACTGCTGTAAATAGTTCCAGAGGTTGCTGAGTGGTTTGGAATGTGCATGCTGGGGAAGTGGAGCCACCCAAACAAGACGCTGAACTGTGTCTCATAATTAAATGAGGCTGTCCTTGGCGGGCTTTAATCCCCGGCCAGTTCTGAGAGGGTCACTGAGGCTCTGCATAAAATCCTTGCTTGTAACTAACCACACATTAAACATAGTATATACGAAATAGAACTTTAATTTCTGAGAGAAAATGATGTTGATTGATGTTAAGACAGCAAAACAATACTTAACTTCCCCCCTCCAAATCATGGCTGTATTTGACTAGTTGGTAAAGTAATGAGGGAAATCCATTTTTATTATTTGAGTTAATTAAAGCTATAATAGTATATAGAATAAATGCTACCCCTTAAAAGAAAAAGCCAATAATTTGCCTTTCTTCTGTGGCACTCTTGGTGACCGGGGAGAGACACTCCTCAGTCAGCTCCCTCAGGGCATGGGAAGAAATGTGCCTCTCTAGTTTCCATCTGTATTTGAACTGCTTCTTTTTATATTAAAGGCTGGTTTTCCTTTGACTCTTCTGCTGTTCTAACAAGTATTCAAGGGCATATAGACATCACAAGCTGTGGCTTCTCCCTGGCCAGTATCATAAATATTACCTTTCTTTTCTCTCTCAAACCCATCCCGTGAGTTGGGGAAAAAAAAAAAAAAAAAAAAACCTGTTAGGAATATTTAAGTCAATGCAGGGAAAGCTACCTAAATCCAAAGGATGCTATGTGTTCTCACACAGTGTTACAAAATGTTTATGCCAGCACACATAAGCTCCCTGACTTCCCTCCCTCACACACCTTGGCAGAGTATTCTAGAATGAATAAGCATACCATCACTGCACTGAACTACATGACCACGTATCCTAAGTTCAGCTGGTCAGCTTTTCTGCCCAGTTACCCTGAAAACAGTCAGGCCCTCAGCACAAAGCACTGATACTACTTTTGAAGAAGTAAAACATGATCAATGTTTGCAAAATCAACACCATGCATTTCCTTGTAGAGTTTATGCTAAAGGCCCACCCCTAGTCTCACAGACATGACTGACACTGTCCCTTAAAGCCTTTGACATAGTCCACCAGGTGAGCTGCAGAAGATGCATGAAAGAAAAGAAATATAAAAATTACACAATGATAATAGAATCAAAGTATGGGTTATTTGGTCTTTAAATGTGAACAGTTTGTTTGGTTTGTTTGTTTTTTTGTTTGTTTTTTTGTTTTGTTTGGGGTTTTTTGGTTTTTTTTTTTTTGTTTTTTTTTTTTTTTTTTTTTTTTTTTTTTGGTTTTAAAAAGGGTTAGCTCTTTCAGTTATGCAATATCACCTGTAGCTGGACACAAGGCAACACTAGAATTTCCAGAAATGTCCACTGGGTGAAGGAAGCTATTACCACTTCGAGAAACATTTGGGAGAGGAGGACTTTCTTACAGAATTTATAAAATAAAAAAAAAAATAAAAATCAAGGCAGAAAGGGGTTTGGGACTGAAATAAACGGGGAGGAAGGGGAGGAGAGGGGAAGGAGGAAAAGGGAGGGAAGGAGAGGGGATGGAAGAAGAGGGGAGGGGAGGGAAAGGAGAGACAGAAAGGAAGGGAAGGAAGCAAGGAAGGGAAAAGAAGCAACCTTTAGAATGAATGGTTAAAAGTGGAATGGCCCAATTTTAAAGGGAATTGTTGGTGTTCACTTATGGAAAGAGTGACTGGCCTGAGAAAGGAGTTAGCAACAAAGAAGAAAATCAAAGTGACAAGCAAGAAATAGGAGCTTTCTGGATTGCACTGGAATAGGGACATTATGTACATCAGTGCAGTGACTCCAGGCCACAGTTTCTATTCTCATGCTATAGAATGTTCTATGTGTTTCTAAGGAAAATAAGTGTTTCTATCAGCTATCAACAGTCACCATGACCTACCACCTAACACAGGACTATGATACAATTCACAAAAGTGAGCCACAGAAGTCAATCTATGTGTAAGAGAATGACACATTTCAACAAAACTCTGAAAGTCTTTCAGCTTCTAAAATGTCTAAGAGAATAGGGAAACACAAAATAAATATCTGGACTAGGGAAGAAATGTTTACAATAAGAAACACTCAAAGACACCAAGGATAAGTTGCAAATAAAATCCACATAGTTCAAGAGTGTAAGATAGGATTATAAGGTGTTTATCATTATGCCTGACACATAAATGCTGTGATGAATGGAAACTATTCAGATGTTATTATGACAACTAGAAAAAAATTACTTACCTAATTTTTTTTTAGGAAGAAAGGCATAATATAGAGATGGTGCATGCTTTTCAGAGGAGGAGCATAGACACTATGAAGAATACTGGTTTCATCTGGAGTTGGGAAGCCAGAGCAACTATGAACAAACTAACCAGAGTAGCATATGTGCAAACCCGCCTCTGCAAGGAGCCATCTGAAACATCAGCTTCTGTCTAAAGTTAACAAAGAACAGAATTTCTAACAGTGCTATGGTGTAGACTCCAGTTTATATGTCCATGGGTGGATATAGAAGGACAGATTTTAGATGTGTGCTTCAAAGACTTGGGTCTGTCTATTCCTTCACATGACAGCTGTAATTTTGGTTTTAGAAAAGTCTGTTTTCTCACCTGTAGATTAATAAACCAGTAGTAACATTTTATAGCTAAAATTACTCAAAACATATTTTCAAGTGCCTATATAATGCTGATCTACCTTGAAGATGAAATTTAGTATCTACTGCTTCAGGCCTATAATCTAGCATTCAGTAGGTTAAAGCAGAAGGATCACTCTGAGTCTGAGGCCAACATGGAATACACAGCAAATTTCAAGCCATCCCTGCCTAAATAACAATGTCTTTTATATAAAAAGAAATGTCTTTAGATTATAAACTTTAAAGTGGCAAGTTATGTTCACAATACAGAGAAAAGGCAGTGAATGTATTTGAATTACTGACCTATTCTTTCCCCAGAGTTATTATTTTGTTTCTTTTTACATATTAAGTTCAAGCAAGTTTATCAAGATTTGCTCTACAACATATTGGCATGAAAGTAGTAACATTCACCATGTTAGTCAGTCACAGAGAAGAGCCAGAATTATCACAGCATCAAACCCTTACATGAGATGTATCTGTGCAGATTTTGTCATACATGATGCACACAAAGCCAAATCATGTCTGAACTGTGCCACTAGAGCTCTGGAAAAACGTCAGCCCTCTTTGCAACCTGTTCTATTTTACATGATTGGATTTTTTTCAATTTTGGTCTAATCAACTTAAATTATTATAGGTACAATTTTGTGAAATATAAAATTAATGGAATTCAAATTTTATGGAATTATAATTGACTATAAAATAGGTCTAATGTGATCCTAATTGGAAACATGGTAGCTCACTGTTCCAGAATTCATTTTTTTTTTTTTTTTGGAGGTTAAGAAAAAAACTGTCAGTGATATATTTTGTTCTAATTGATTTTCTTGATTCCTTGAATACAAAGCCATCTTGGATTTACAAGGATTGTCAGTAAAAAATATAGGGTGGAATCTTCTAGGACAAATTGTGTGGATAACTCAGGTTTGAACCTCAAATGCGCTAGGAATTACTCAGCATGGGAAAGAAAACTCTTACTTACTAACTTACTAATGCTCACTTTTCTCTATTAATTCATGGGATACGCCAATGGAGGCAATCAATTTTCAACAGATATAGGTAATCTGAGGCTCACAAATAAAAACGGGAGGAATTAAAACTGGAGTTTATTCACTTATTGTGCCAAGAACAAATTCTATAAGTCCTCGGGAGACACTAGAAAGCAACAAAGGATTGCAACATCTGCTGGCCCTGTACAGGAGGAACAGGAAATGAGGAGGAAACATCATGTGATATAAAAAGGCACTGTGGGTAAATCTACGGATAAAGCCCCTGGTGAAGGAGTGAAGAAAAAAAATAACTCTGAAAGTCAGGAGTAAACTAGTGTAGTAAGAGAAGTCCGCCTTCATCAGACACTGGTTTCAGCTCAACTTCAGATTCTTACTCTGTGGCCTCATCTATAAGTGATGATAACAGAACTCACCGTGCTGGGTATGGAGAAACTTTAAACAATATAGTGCAAAGAGACAGAACTAACTCCATTCAGGGAAAGTGTATAGGTTAATAGAGCAAACAGGAAGAAAGCATGCATATCGAAACAGAAAACTTCCACTAAATGGGTGGAAGATTTTACACTATGGGTGTGTAAAATCTTGGCCATCAGCCAACTATGCAGCCAGTATTACAGTATACACCTAAGCACCCTGAAGAAAAACCATATATCTGGGATCTTTGTCATTTTCTTTGTGATAGGAGACTTTACACATCATTAGGCTAAAAGAAGCTACCAACTATGGGACTACTGCACCACAAGGTCCTCTCACCACTCTACAAGCTATCTCCGCAATCGTTCACAAGAGCCCGTGACAGTCCAGATTGTCAAGAGAAAACACTCTGGGTTTCTCCATTTTCTGCACATCTGTCAGGTAACACTAACTACTCTTTGCTGGGTTCTCTATTTAAGGCTGATTGTACAAAGAGGAGCATTGGACAATAGAGGTGACATCTTCCTCCAGAACAGAGGAGATATATTCACTGTCCATCTTAAGACTCATGTTCCCTGAGCTCAGAGTATCTCTGGCAATAAGCTACTTTGTATAGACAGGCATCATGTGGCTCTCTTCACATCAAGCTGTGGGAATGGGCTGAAAGGGTTGACCAGAACGAATTGCTAATATGCTGAATACCACTAACTCTATAATAAATTGCCTTGCATCCCTTACCCAGCATCCTTTAAACTGTGTCTGAAAGATTCCTTAACTCACAGGTGGGATCAAAATGTAGACCCTTCAGAGTTCTTATCACCAAATGTTAGCTGACAAAATAGTATCAACATACCATTTGGAGAGATTTTCAGATCCCCAAAGCCAAGTAACCACCCAGTATAGCAGTGATGGACTAAAGTCAGAAGCCCACTTAATCAGGGTCTTCTAAATGTGTTTCTGAAACATGCTGCTGGCAAATGGTAACAAACAGAAAGGCGTGGTTACATGCATGCCCCGCAACAGTACTTAGTAAAAGAAACTCAGAAGGGGCTGGAGAGATGGCTCAGTGGTTAAGAGCACTGACTGCTCTTCCAGAGGTCCTGAGTTCAATTCCCAGCATCCACATGGTGGCTCACAACCATCTGTAATGGGGTCCGATGCCCTCTTCTGGTGTGTCTGAAGACACCTGCAGTGTACTCATATATATACAATAAACACTTGCTGTACATCCTGTTCCACAATGAGCTCTACAAGGCCCTGTCCACCCAAGAGCATGGCCCATTTCAGCTGTCAGCAGGCACTCTGACTCAGATGGCCCCTGAGTCATTCCCTCTGTTTTTAAATTCCTTGACAATGCTAATTTTGTAACTATCTTTAACTACCTGAAACAGAAAAATGATCACGAGGTAGACATAGCAAACAGATTTGACCCATCTCACAGCTTATGCTACTTACTCACTGTTATACTCAATATAAAAACACAATGAATTATGGGACTTATTTTACAGGAGAAGCACATTAAAGAGCAGACAAGTGTGTATGTTTGGGAGGGATATGAACACGTGAATCAGAACAGAGGCGGGGCACACTTTATCTTCTCAGTGTGCCAGTAATGTAAAAATGTGTTCATTATCACAAACTCCTCTTAGGAATTTACATTAAGGTTCACTCCTAACTACAAACTGTTCTGATCAGTTCAACCTCTAACAAGTGTCAGACTGAGCTTTAAATACAGGATTTTGATGAGTGAAGATGGAGGAAAGAAGGAAGTTACCAGAGTGGGATATATATATCATATATATATATATATATATATATATATATATATATATATATCATGCAAGAATCCTTCTACCACTTTTTTAAAAATCTAAAGATTTCTATAAAGACAAATACTTTACATATTCATATCACATGATACTATTAACAGCAGAATAACCAAGAATTATTCTACATGTGATACATAGAGTGCATATATATACATGCATAGAGTGTTTGTAGGTAATTTACATATAGCAAGATCAGGCAAAGGTGTTAATTATCTCATTTGAAATTTTCAAGAAAATAATACTTAAGTGACTCTGGTGAATTGAGTGAGAACAGCCCCCAGAGGCTCATGCGTATGAATACTTGGTCCCCAGTTGGCAGAACTGTTTGGGAAGGATTAGAAGTTGTGGCCTTGTTGGAGATGTGCCATTGAGGCTATCCTGAGTCAGTTTGTCTCTGTGGATCTCCGTCTCTGTCTCTGTTTCCCTATCTCTCCCTCTTTCCTTCACTCTCTTCCTCTTTCTCTCTGCCCAGTGATTGTGCCCCAAGATGTGAGATCTTACCTACTACTCTAATGTCTTATGCTGCCATGGAGGTCATGAACTCTGACCCTCTGAAACCATAAGCCTCAAATAAACGTTCTATTGTAAGCTGCCTTGACCAGAGTATTATACCACAGAAAAAGTGAATAATATACCTTTTTTTTAAAGCCATTAATCTGCTCTAGGTAAAAATAACATAACCAATCATAAATACTTAAGTATGTCTATACTAAACTCAATCAGTTTACCAGAATAAGTAAGAAAACATACAGAAACGAATCCCTTTTATAAACAAAGTTTAAAAGTATAAATAGAAAGTCGAGATGAGCTCGTTTCTGCATCTATGTTCTAGAAGCATAGACAGTTGTCAGAGGTGAGTCTCCCTACACTCCCTACCCATTCACCTGTCTACCAGATACTGTAATAGTTCACTTCCCTATGGGCATATCTAATTTTGAAATGTTTTCAAGGCTCCTCTACCTTGATTAAATTCAACTAACAGGTATGTTTGTGTGTGAACACTGAGCAACCTCTCTAACCTGACACCAAGCCTTGAGCAAAACAGTTACATTTTAAAATACAGCTTAATACATGCATTGCTTCCCATTCATCCATCTGGATGTTCTCCAGTAAATTTCTTTTGAAATATGTTTTGAAAGAAGAATGAAAATACTCAACTACCATATAGCTCAGAGACTACAGCCTCCATGGGAAGCATTAGTTTAATCCAAGTTTTACAAATGAAGAATATATCTGTAAGCATTAACGCCATTAGAAAAAGACTCTACCATGGGCTTCAGCTCATTATTTTATTCAATATGTCCACACAGCTTATAGCACATATTCATTGGCTTTATCATCAGGACTGCTAGCTGCTCAATGCACCATGGGAAAGCTGAGGTACTAAGAGGTTAAAGGGCCTGTGTGGAAAGACTTCCTACAAGGATAAAGGAAGACCTGCAGGCTAGGGCATAGTCTTTCTATGAGTCTGTGAGTTTCCAAGGGTCAGTGACCAAAGGAAGTCCTAGTGATACCCTGACCAGACCCTTACCTGTGGCTTCTGTCTCAATGGTGGGTGGGCTTCTCTGTAACCAACAGCATTTTGCTTCTTGCCTGCTCACTCTCACACACAACTGAGATCCTTTGGGTGCTCTCTGCTGCTTCTGCCACAGTGTATTTTACTGGCAATTTAAATATCCTGACTCAGCAATGTGCCACAGCCTCACAATCACAGCTATCTCTTAAAATACACAAGCCACATCAGCTAGAGGATGGCGCCACTAAAGGGGATGGGGTGGGGCATGAACAATCCTTTCAGTCACTGTGTAGGCACATAAACACAACACAAACAGACCTCAAGAAAAGCACTAGTATTCTGAAGAGAAAGGAAAGGATGTAGTAAAAGCCATCCTTCTTGTTAAGAACTACTAATTTCGTTAGTAGTTTTATTAAATTTGAAATTAAAGCTAAAATATGAAGGTACCTAACTCTTACAACTAGAGTCTTTCTTATACTAACAGGAAGGTATGGGTTTGTTTGGTTTTTTTTTTTAATGTTCTAGATTTTATTACTCTAAAACTATAATAATAATAATAATAATAATAATAATAATAATGACAATAAAACTATAAGAGATTAAATCGTGTGGATACAACTGCCAGAGCAGTACAGGTTAAGGAAATATTCATCCACAATGTCGGCAGCTATCTGTATTACTAACTATAACTCTTGCATATATAATTCCATTATACTTTTATAATTCAGCATTTTGAAAATGCTTTTGAAGCATCAATATATTTTCCTGGTTAAAATTCTTTGAGATGTTCTTAACAAGAGTCTTAGATAATGAATTTGAGCAAACTCTGGAACAGTCTTTACAGTATTATCATTCTCATTAATTTTCAGAACTACCCACTGTGTTGAGATGATTGTCATGGGCCTAAGACTTCAATTTGGCTAAATATTTTTGCATATATTTCAACGTATAAGTAACTAACAGATGTTTAAATGTTAAGTTCGTATGGAAGCTACAGTAAAAATGTATTTACTTAAATCTCGTAATTACCTGGCCACACTAATTCTTATTTTACTATCTCTTTCCCTCCTGTGCAATTTCCTCCATATTTTGGTCATCAGTGGATCGCAAATTCCAAAAACCCATGAAACATGGCAATTCTTTGAAACATTATGGAATCTGAGCCATTTGTGCATACACAACATCCAACATTGTGACATCAGGGGCTTTTAAAGAGAAAACTTAGAAACTCAAACACTTGTTTTTATAAAACAGATACAATCTGTACAGAGCACAGTGGTACACTTGCTCCTTTCTTTCTCTGTTGCCTTGTTCTTCCTCTCAAAGGGGAGTGGTTTCCATCTGTATATCATCTGGCTTTAGCAATCTGATGTAGATACAGCCCTAACCTGCCAGCAAAGGATGGGCAGGAAGCTGCAGCAATGTTCCTTTAAGAGAGTTAATGCAGCTGCATTCCATACTCTCATATGGGCGGGCGTCTTTTCTCTTTGCCTTTGGTTATCTCTCCAGCCTGCCTCTGGACCATTGTTTCATCCTTTAGCATTCACATATCAGAGCACTAAGTATTTCATTACTGGTTTATCTGTCCAGAGGCTTGAGAAGCCGTAACAATTAACCCTCCCTTCAGAGTGATTGATACAGGCTTTGCTTTCAATTTGTTCCACTACACAGATCATGAAATTCTGAATGCAATCATCCTCATTGACCTACACTTTCAAACGCACGGCTACAATGAGACGAAAGTAATTATGAAAAGGAACGCGGGACCACTGAGATCTGAGACCAAGTCTTTCTAAAATCTGTGAGATGACCTTCTGGCAAAATTGGCAAATTCTGATGCTCGGGGGAAAAAAAATGACAGTTTTGTGTCTCTGTCTAAAAATATTCAGTGTAAGCTGATCAATGAATAGTGTGGAGACAGGATGGGTAAGGTATGCATCAGGACAGAAGGCCACCATGGATCTGTCACAGGCAGAACTAAATCCCTAATGTTGTTGTTTCATTGGTTTCTCAAGGAAACCAAACTTCCTGATTTGTTTTAAAAAGAAAAAGTGTTGCCTACAGCAGAGAATCCTGAATGGATCTTCTAGAAGGCATCTCATACCTGAGCTACCCCACTTCCCCCTCCTCCCTCTCCCTTCCCTTTACATGAAGATTCGCCTTAAGAGATGAATACATTTTTCACAAAGTCTGAAAAATAGCTTCAAATAAATATTAATCTACAGCAATCGATATATATGAGGAATGGAGAGGTGCTGGTCGGAGAGCGCCGAGCACAGAACTATATTAAAACAAGGGTTGCAGTTAAAGAAAATCAGGGTGGGAAGAGAGGCAGTGGGCCTCAGGCTCTAATCACAGAGCAGAGTGATGGAGATGAAGCAATACTGCATGGATTAGCAATGAATTATTTTGAACCATAATCATATGCCTGCACAGAAGACAGGCAAAAAGTAACCATTACTCACAAACTGATCTGCTGATTGAGGGAGGGAGGGAGGGAGGGAGGGAGGGAGGGAGGGAGGGAGAGGGAGGGAGGGAGAGGGAGGGAGGGAGGGAGGGATGGGGAAACAGAGAGAAAGGGGGAAGAGAGGAAAGAGGGAAGAAGAGAGGGAGAAAAGAAGGGGAGGGAGGGGGGACAGAGAGAGAGGTGGAAGGGAGGGAGATTTATATGCTAAACTAATTCAGAATAATGAAAACCTAAAACTGTGGTTGTACTTCAAGCAACATTTCCTTTTTAATGTCTCCCACTTACTACCTAATATGGAGAATTTAGAATACAAACCACACAAACAGGATTAAACCAACTATTGATGTGAAGATTAGGACATGATAGACCTCTTCCAGTCTTTCCTTTTTTTGAGCAATCAAACTATTTAAAGATAACTTGCCACTCCCCCAAATAATAAAAGATATGTAAGTATTTAGTTCTTAAGGAGTGACAGCACTCAAGGAATTAACTTCCTCTGGTGAATGTGAAAAAAATTCATATCAAATGAAGATTCAATTGTTAGGACTAATTTTGTTGGGAATGAAAAAAAAAAAATCAGGACTGCGGGTAGCACAAGATTCTTAGGAACAGACTGTTCAAATGAAGAGCACTTTAATCAGTAGAGGAATCCTCACACTCCTAATGTCTTGCTGTGCATTCTGCAGGTTATAGTAGCAGCTGGTTGAGGTCATATATCTTTTGTGAGCATCCCAAAAAGGCTCACTGCCAGACTGTTAAATTATGAATAAGCAATGAACAAAAGGATGCAGATACGGTGGTGACAAGATAATCCAAGCAAATTTATCTATGACAAATTTCACAGGATTAACAAATTACATTTACACAGAACAATAAAAATGTGCAAAAAAAAAAAAAAAAAAAAGATGAGCCTACTTTTCCTCACAGTACTAGGAAAACAAAAAAGAAAAAGGAAAAGAAGAATCACCAATCCACTGCATATATTTAAATTAAACTCAATCTAAAGTAAGACATTTATAATTCACTCAGGATATCTTTGTAACTTTATTTTGCAATTTGGGTAGAAGTAGACAAACCCTATATCTGCTATCTATTTTATACCTATTTAATACTCAACATATTAATATATAAACTGTATATAGCATGTATTAAATCCAGCACAGTAAAAATTCCATCCATATGTGAATAGAATGTATTTGTTTTCAGAAGCAGATTCTAAGGAGTGAATTATTTTTATGGAAAAAAATGTGCCTTCGCTCAACATAATACATGTTAACTATGAAAATATCCTTATGCATTAATTTCTATGTTTTCCAGGGCCAAAGAAAGAGAGGGTCTGAAAACAGTTTTGATTATTCCAGTTGCCCCCACCAACTACTATAGTCCCTCTGAACATAGTGCTGAAGTTTTGAATCAGCATCCTCTTCTGCAGTCTCAAAAAAAAACCCAAACAAACAAACAAAAAAACCTCATAGACTTGGGAGACTGTGAGCTCATCCCCTCCGGTTGATTCCATCCAACATTGGCCTTTTCTTTACAGTGAGATCATCCTATAAATCTATTTATACAAATCTGACATTAGATTGGATGTGGTACTGTATGATTCTGGGGTCCCATGAAGAAGTATTAAAATACCATGAAACTACACTTCGCAGTACGTGACACGGAGATCTGTTACATTCCTACACTGTGTGCTGGATGCCCATGTCAGGGCCCTGAGTTTTGTTTCAGCTTTGGCGCTGATGATGAAATACTGGACTCGGAGTCGGAGGTGATTTCTTTGAAACTGATCTGAGTCCTGCAGCCTGCAGTTCACTTGTGCTTCTCACTGACGTCTGCTTTTGATCTTCTATGTGTCTGTAGCTCTCTCTAAATGAATTCCTACCGATACTTTATCAGGCAGCATTTCTGTGTAAACAAATTGCTGATTGTAAAAAGGAATACCTAATTAAGGCCCACAACAAAATACTTGCCTTCATCAACCACAAATACTCAAGTACTGCTTACCTAATCTGTTCACAGTTCTGCTACCCATGTTAAACCCTATCTGGTTAATAGCACTTATCCAAAAAATAAATAAATAAAGATAAACATACCTGGTTGTCAGCTACCCTCACCCTACGTACACTCAGCAGTGAGCCAGCCTGAAGCTTGACACTGTAAAGCTCTCTAAACATAGCTTTAGTCAAAAACTGGTATAATCCCAACCAACCACATAGATCCCTGGAAGAGAGAAATAAAAATGCTACAAAAGATATCCCAACTATGTGTCTGTATGTCTATGTGTCCTTGTGTGTGCACATATGTGCCCGTGTAGTGTGTAAGGAAGAACTCAATAACAGCCTACCAGGTTGGGAAGCTGGATCAGTCGATAAAGCACTTGCTACATAAGCATGTGCTCCTGAGTTCAGATCCCCAGAACCTACATAAAAGCCTGCAATCTCAGTCCGCCTCCTACAAGATAAGAGGGAAGACAGAAGTATCTACAGACGCCTGAAGGCCAGCTCGCCTGGGGAAGGCAACGGCAAACAAGAGGCTCTGCCTCATACAAGGTGAAAACTGAGGTTGAACACCTTGGGTTGCCCTCTGACCTTTACATGTACATGCCTACCCTTACATGCATTAACATGTGTATGCACATACACACACACTCTATATCATACACACATTCAAAAGAAATAATAACCTATCAATTACGTACCCATGGTAGTTTATTTTAATTAAATGAGGAAATACATAAAAAGCCCCCAGAAGAGTAGCTGTTTAATAACAGGTTCTTCAAAATGCTTGCTGACACTATAATGCCTAGTACCTATGCAGAGGCCAATTCATATAGAAGATCCTTATATATGTCAAATGATAATACCCTCAAATACAGTTAACAAAGTTATTCAGAAAACTTTCTGAGGTTTTTTTTTTAATACCAAAATCAACCTGAATCTATTTAATCTTGAGACAAAAGTGGACAGAGACTCTGAACCCTAGGGTGTGTCTACCAGAAGCCGGATCCTGGAAAATGAGTCAGCTAAAATCTTGAGTAAAGCATGTGCTGCTGTGGTGCTTGCCTACAAAGGGACTCAAAGGCTAAAGAGCAAGGAAGGGACACTGGAAACACTGACTGCTCCTCCCACTCACTCCATACGCACTGCACTCTTGCTATTCTCCAAACACCTGATGAAGGCTCAAGAAACAGCAAGATCACAGTCTGCCACAGGAGCCTTTTGCCTTTGGCTCAGAAATCTTCAGCTTTAGGAGGGTCAAAGCCACAGGCTTCCCATAGTGGTGTGACATTTCTACAGCAAGTTGCCCCAGTCTGCATCACAGACAAACCCCAATTTAATCTCCATTTCTGTCACTTTCCATAGGAAAGGAAGCTGCTATCCCCTAAGTAAAGGTGCTAACACTTCCTTAAAAGGGTTAAGGAAACCTAAGAAAAGGCATTGTGACATGAGCAGAGCAGGGTCTGAATAAGGACAGTGCCCAGTGATATACATTACTGCCCCCCTTGGAACCTAGCTCTACACTGGTCAAAACATCTTCTGCTGAAAATTACTATAAACACACTTATATTTATGTATCTTTTTATTTCCTCCAAGAACACTTCACAGTCACTAATTATAATATTTTACAAAGCGGATGCCTACTATGCTAGAATACTCAACTAACATGAGGAGAAAATGTGAAATAAAAAAATATAGAAGGCCTTGTCACTCTGAATTCTGCACTACTGACTCTTAGAAAGGGATGGCTTCTGACGCTAATGCTTTGCACATCTAAAATCAGGGCAACTCTCTAACCAGAGAGACTGCTTCTGCGGGATGTGTTATATAGCTCCAGTCGCCAATCCTATGGTGGAGGCTCAGTAAGTTAAGATGGTGAAAGAATCAACCAATACTTGTCATCTGGGGTCAGGAGCTCCAGGATCCACAATAACATGTCATTTTCTTCTTGTTCCTCGTGACTTTTATATGAAAGAGTGTATGGTATTCCATTTAATTTACCAAGACTCTGTGACTTACAAATGTATACAGACAATAAGACCAAGTGCTCTTCAATGTTGTCACTGCCCCTGGCATTTCAGAGACACCAGCAGTCACTCTAATCTTAGTAAGCCATGCCCCACTTATGCACTGTGGTATTACAAATATTACTACAGATTATTCTAACTATGTAAGGGTCGATCAAACTTGATAGTACAAACATCCTGTTTATGCTAATGATGCCCAGCGCAGTAAAAACACCATTTGGTTACAGTTGGTTTATTATGCTGCCCAATGAGAAGAAAGAAAAAGGCCACTATTTGCTGTGACAATGTTGACATCATAAATGCAAACAACTGAATTTTCTCATGAATGTAGAAGTTCTTACCTAATGATAGATTTAAATTTTCAGCACATGCAACCATGGGAGGATTTAAAAGTCAGAGAGTAATATTTGCTCAACCAACCTATTAAAATTTTCAGCATATATTTTAATATACACAGGCATGTGTATAAAACACCAGGAGTTACTGTTGAAGCCAAAGGTAATGCAGAACTTTCAAAAATCAATCAAAACAATTAACTGCTACAATGTAGGGAAAGTGGCCATGTACAAGGGGTGAGTGGCTAGCCACTATATCCTGTGTGTTTAATGTCCCTTAAATTTAGCAGCATTCTGTAGAAAAGCATTCTGCAGAAAAGCAAAATTATAGCAAGGTTCACATTGGGGTCACTATTAATATTAGAGCACTTGAGGGCGTTTATAAGGGAAAACATTACTAGCAGTAATTCTGAAACTCTGTGTGTTGTTTCTATAGATACTCCCACATGTGAAGCGCCCAGTATTATAAATGACCGCTTCCATACAATCCTCTATATACCCACTCATGGCTGCTTCTTAGCATGCGCGCGCACGGGCACGCGCGCGCACACACACACACACACATCTCTGGTCATAGAAAAACCTCACAACAGAGAAGGGGCCCTGGGAAACAGTCCTGATGTAAACAAATGAGATTATAGCATGACAGTGAGTCCCAGTCTAAGATCTTGAGCAGGGAATCAAAGAGGTCACTGAAATTTCAGCACTCTCATAAAACCGCTTTGCTACAGACAACTGCTGTGAAGAAGGATGCCAAGGCAAGATCAAAACTCTAAACCTATCAAACTGTCCTAATCTGTGGGTTATATTTAAAGGGCAATGCAATTCTGATTTATTACCAAAAAAGATGTTAATTATGTATAACTTCTAGACAAAAAAAAAAAAAAAAGTCATACTATATAGAGTGTGGGAACAATCACCCCTGCCCACATCAAAAGAATGGACTTGGAGACTTGTAGGGCAGTGGGGTTAAATTTTCAATGTTGGTCTTGCAGGATCAGGTGTCTGGTGAGCAGCTACAGCCATGGCTATTACAGCAAGCATTTAACCCCTAGTATGAAGGGCTCTCCCCTGACTCTCCATTGTCTATCAGTATAGGGGTATATGATCTTTCTGAACGACACCAAACCTGAATTCTCTTCTTATGAGATGCTCCTTCTTCTCACCTCCCTACCTATGTCCACATCTCTCAACAACAACGACTTTCCTGCTGGTTCATCCTTCCCCCAAGATCCTGTTTGTTTAGGGACCTTCCAGATGCATGAACTTTGTCACATCAGCAAGCCATTCGGTAAGTTTGGCTGCTAGTAATTTTCCACTCTGTGCTCAATTTCTAGTTTGAATGGAGGTGGTTAGGAGGCTTCTACAAGCACACACTGGCTGTTAGGGCACGGGCTCATAACTGCTTGCTGTCTGCAACTTGTAACTCTAAAGCTACCTAAGGCATCTTTGTCTTGAAAATGGACCATCATATATTTTTATTCCTGAACATATGTATATTACATACTACAGTATGTAATACACCCCAAAAAACTTCACTCACAGAATATCACAAATTGAGAAAAAAGAACTCATGTAAATTTTGATTTTTAAAAAGTATTAAATGATGTTTAATTCCAGTTAACGTGTCATAAAAAAAATCAAATCTAATGAATGGCACAGTGGACCCTTGCAATATCTTTTTATATCTCTCAATTCATAAATCAGAAATTGGGAATCAGAAAGCATTCTGTGATGTGGGAGGGTCCTGTGCAACACAGGTCATTGTAACTCCTGACTCTGGAGCCCCACCATCTAATATCCTCTCTGGTGGATCTATGATATGCCCATGCATTACAGTTCTTGTTGACAGCCTGTTGCCTTGGAAATATTTCATTATTTCAGTTTTTTCCATTTGTAGACCCTTGGCCTTGTAATATGAAGGCCATCCTATTTCATATTTTCGATTATCATTTAAGCAATCTTGTGGAGCTATTTATATATATAAGCAAGAGTTAGACAACGCATATCATCATTTATCACTGTTTAAGCTAGTGCTGTAAGGATACCTTAGGAAAAGTGCCAGCCACCACCTCTACCTTTTAATGCCTTGCAAACCAGCATGGGCACAGCACACGCTTGACACTGCTCTCTAATTTTCTTGGTTATAGGTCCATAGAGCGGAACAACTCTGCGGCAGTGCTATATAATTTGCAGCCTATTAGAGTTTAAAGAAAATCAAACAAGTGTACATACACAAGGTTTTCAACTTACTCTTTCAAGCCCTAGAGCCACATTCTCTGTATGTATGATTCAGAGACCTTCAAGGACTGCTAACTGTCATTAAATACATTAACAAGCTTCTCTGCACATGATGTAAAGACAGAGTCTTTGCATGCTATTATATTCGGGGCATACACTTGATAAATGCAAATGACACCTTTTCCTTGGTTTTGATGGTGGACAGAGCTGAAAAGCAGGAAAATGTTCATAAACTGTGGGACCAGTAAGTCAGGAACCACTCTTTAAATGAAACGAAAAACTTAAAAAATGTGTCCATGGCGGGGGAGGGAGTGTAAGGGTGGGGGGGGGAGACACATCATTCATCAACATATTTGTCTTCAGCTGCTACTGCAGAGAAATAATAGTAACCAGCCAGTTCCAGGGCAAAGTACAAACCAAGGTGGAATGACTAACTTAGTTGAAAGAAGGCTCTATGGAAGACAACTTCCTTTTAAACAAACCATCTGACTTCTCATTTCTCATTACAAAATGAAAACAACTTATACGTGTGACTTTTACACCTAACCGTATTAGGAGCATTTAAAACCCTGGTAACAGAGTGAATCCTCGGGGCATAAAAGAACTGTTTGGATAATGAACCAAGTTTGTGGTTATTGCTGTTTCAAAGAGTTTATAACTTCTTCCTTCCTCTCTTCTATAATGTCCCTTCTGTCTCCTACCAACGTATTACCCCTCCCTCGCCCTACAGGTTAAAGTTTCTTAGATCCAACCTTTAAAATGACAGCATCCAAGCAGAACAAGAAGATGCTATTAAAGGGCATTAAATTAAATACAGTATATCCTCCTACAACTTCAATCAGAATTTCAGACCAAGTGTTATTTAGTTCAGCTCTCAAGTGGAGCAGAATAACAAATCGCACACTTTGATTTACCTTCCTCGAATGCCAAATGGAGACAGGTGATAAAGAGCGCACTCATGCACAGGCTATGAAGTTTCCTCTAGAAATTAATTCTATCTTCAAGATTCCTATCTCAGAGAAATTCCCAAAATGGCACACAAATAGGCCTCAGCTAGAGAGATTACTGGGGCAATCCCAGTAAATGCATTTGCTACCAGCTGAAAGGGAAGAAAGTAAGTAGGAGGAAAGAAAGGGAGGAAGGAAAGGAAGGAGGGAGGAAAGGAGAGAAGAAGGGGAGGAAAGAGGGGCATGGGGCCAACTGTAAACTGATTTCAAAGTATTTATCACCTTATTAAATAAAAGTCATCATTCAAAGCTTTGCACAATGATCTGAGAATAGATGTCTGTATCTACAAGGGTAAAATGTTTAAGATGTTAATTCTTCATGAGACACAAAATATGAAGAACTAGATGTTCCTTTTCAGCTATCTTCAGATGTGTGATTTTCTAGTTTCAAAGTAACCGTTGATGGGCACAGCATTTAACATCTTTTAAAACTAGATGGTACATGACTTCTCCAGTACATGGGCTTTCATGGAATTATCTAAGACTTCAGAATAAATAGCCTATGTGTCTACTTTTTAAAGCCGTTTGCTTAATCCTAATCATTCTGCTGCTGTCTTTTTTTTAAATGAAAATAATGCATAGCAGAAAAAAAAAAAGAAAGAAAGAAAGAACACTACCAAAACGGCAGGTTTTTAAATGAACAGTTCTCTGAGTGTCTTTCCATCTTCGTTTGATACACTAAAGCTATGCTGTATCAAAAATAAAACTATCCATGTGATAACTGAGTCTTGCATCTAAGCACTTCTCTCGGCTTCTTTTCAAGTTCTCCTAAGCCAGTGAGGAAAGTAACCACTTGCTGGGTGGGGGGTGCACAACTCTGTATTTGTTTTCTTCTCGAATCAATGGGTAACATTTCATACTTCCTACTGAGCCTTTTCCTCTTGGAGACAGAAAGAGATATTCACTTTGCTCAAACCGATATGCTATACGCAATTAATGTCATTAACGCTGTCAATTAATAACAAATAGGCTTCTAAACAAAGTAGGCTGGATGGACAGCGGGAGGGAAGCACACTGGAGCTGGGGGGCGGGGTTCAGTCACTCTGAAACCTAACAATGCTGTTCACGTAGGATGGTTAGGGATGTTTTGAACACAAACTCCCTTTCCCTTTGGCTCTAGTAGTTTAACTAACTTCAGACAGATATGCTCCAGTGAGCCCCTTGCCTGGATATGCAATTCTCACCAGGAACTTTTTCAAACACAGATTCCCCAAACAGTAACTAACCGGGTAGAGATGCTCAGACCACTGACATATTTTGGATCTTGCTGTTTGTTTGCTCATTTTAGACTTAAGGGGTTTCTTCTTTCTTTTTCTTTCTCTCTTAATGTATTTTTTTTTTTTTTTCATGGAGAGGGGTTGGAGAGAAGAGGAGGGCGAGAGTGGAGGGCAGAGCCGGGGACCCACAAGTTGTTGGGCTCGGGGCAGCGGCAGCGGGAGGCGGCGCGCCTGGCTGCGCCCGCCCGGCCTAACAGCTCGGAGACGGCCCCTCGAGCCCTGCGCTCGCCTCCCGCCCCGGCCTCCTCCCCCTCCCCTCCCCCTCCCCAGCTCACTCCCTTCCTAGAGAGCAGCTGCGGCGGGACCTGCGGCGGCGGGGATCCCCGGCCCCCACCCTCCCTCCCGCGGCTCCCGGCACACACAGCGCCTTCTCTTTTGGGGTTGTTTGTCTTTCTCTCTCTTTTTTATTAATCTTATTTTTTTTCTCTCTCTCTCTTTCTTTTGCTTTTTTTTTCCCTCCTTTTTTTTTCCATCAGTGAGTCACTCCATTCGCCGAGCTCAGGAGGTGCGACTTGCTCGCCGCCCGCCGCCGCCGCCAGAGCCCGCTCGCTGCCGCAGCCGCCGCGGGCGGACAATGCGCTGGGACCGGGCAGCGCAGCCCCCCGCCCCCGGGACCGGCGGGGCCGGGTCCCCGAGGCGGGCTGCGGAGGGAAGCGAGCCCGCCCTCCCCGGGGCGGCAGCGGCGGGGGAGCCGGGCGCGGGCGGCAGGTTCAATAAACAGAAAAGTGTTACCGTTCTCGCCTGGAAGGATCCTGCTGAAAGCTGGGCTTGGTGGGCGCCATCTTCCTGCAATTTTTTTTTCCTCTCTTACTTTTTGCCTCGCTCCCCCCTCCCGGGGCGGGGGGCGTGGGGAGGGCGGGGGTGTGCGTGTGCGTGGGCTGGCGGGAGAGAGTGCGGGCGTGCGCGGCGCTCGGGGGCCCCCGGCGGGCGGCGGCCGTGGCCGTGGCCGTGGCCGTGGCGGCGACGGTGGCGGCGGCCGCGCTGCTGAGCCTGGGAGGCTACGGGAAAGTAGTGGGGCCCGAGCGTCGCCGGCGGCCGGACGTCCCCTCGCGCCCGGAGTGCTCCCCGCCGCAGCTCGCCGCCTCCTCGGCCGCCCGCGCCTGGTCCTCCCTCTGCTCGCCGGCCGCCTCCGTCCATGCGCCGCACAGCGCCCGCGGCCCGGGCCGCCCCGGCTCCCGAGACATGCCCGGCGCGGAGACAGGCGGCCGGCGCGGGCGGCGGCGGAGGAGGGGCGGGCGGCGGGGGAGGCGGCCGCGCGGTCCCGCGGGCAACCCGGCCGGGGCCTCCGGGTGCTCGGGCCGGCGCGCGGCCGCAAGCCCCCCTCGCCGCAGCCACCGGGCTCGGTCGGCGGGCAGGTGGGGAGCACACCCTCCCCCGCAGGGGCCGGCGGGGGGGGGCTAAGAGTGGAGGGACCCGGAGAGGGAGGACACGCGGGGGGGTCCCAGCTTGACCACTGGGAAAGTATTTCTGGGCATTTTCCAGTTGCTTTGCTCCAGAGCTCTCTCTTCTCCTGCAAGCTGATACACACCCCCTTCCCCCTCCCCCTTCGCTTCTCCCCCACCCCCTCTCTATGTGAGCCCCTGCCTCTGCGCTCGCTTCTCTCTCTCTCTCTCTCTCTCTCTCTCTCTCTCTCTCTCCTTCCTTCCTTCCTTCCTTCCTTCCTTCCTTCCCTCCCTCCCTCCCTCTCTCTCCCGCCCTCTCTCTCTCTCTCTTTTGGGGACTGGAAAGCTTGGCTGCTGGCGCAACAACGCCACTCAGTTGCAGTTTCAAACACTTCCCTTCTCTAGAGTATGTCAGCCTGCAGAAAAGAGAGAGTGGGGATTAGAATGCCAGGAGAGTGGGCTGGACTGACTGTCTTCAGGGACAGTGGAAATAAAAGCGTGAGGTGATGAGTCTTGAGCTGACCCAGGCCAGCAGGCCCAACTGCCCTGAGCCTCTGAGCACGGATGCAGGACCTGCACCTTGTGACTCTGGCGCCCTCAGCCAAGAGCCAGAGCCAGAACATCTGCATTTTTCACGCCCGTACAGATATGCAGACCCCAGGGTTCATAGGCCAATCCCCAAGCGCTGAGACGCTGTTACATACAAATGCCTTTGCAGAGAGAGCCAGGTCTCGGTTCCTGGGACTGGATTGCTGGCCTCTGGAATCTAGTCCAGTCACCTCCCCATTAAACTGCCCATGGAGGCCTAGAGAAATGGCTTCTCAGTGCAGCACCAGATGGAATTCTGTTACCCGGAGAACCCCTGGGCAGTGATTTTATCCACTATGCCACTCTACAGAATGGGGACAGCTCCTTTTGCAGACTAGAGCCAGTTCTGTATTAAGCAGGCAAGACAGACACCCAAGACTGTTCCGCGTTGAACAAATGGAAGAGTCTGATGGGAAACATTCGTGAGTGAAGCTTTGCCTTCTGCTTTAAAGTTGGGGTGGGGGTGCTCAGTGGGTGTCTCTTTATGTACTACCCTTCCAGTAAAGTAGGGAGGGGATTCAGAACGTCACTGGATGCTTAAGTGTGGTGACAGAACTGCAACATCTTCCCGCTATTGAAGACTCTGGAGTAGTTAGTAGGCTCTACAGGTAGGAGAGAGGGGTTGGAAAATGAATCCGAGCAATGATGAGTGTTGCCTACAAGACAAATGGGGGCTAGCAATGAAGAGGAGAGTTAACCAGTTGGAAGTTCTGGTTTCAGGAGACAGTCCAGGGCTATTCTGCCCTGAGGTGACAAATAAAAGAATTTTGTGCTCTCTTAACAGGCTTAAAACACTGCTTAAAAAACCACTCCTGTCACCCCTCATCAGATCCCCAAAAGTACTTTAAAATTTTTAGACGTTATTTCACAATTCACTTTAGCAAACCGTCCAGGTCTCCAGGTGAAAATTAAGTCTACCCCCTCAGAGCCCTGACGCTAGTCCTGGTGACTCCCAGTGCTGATGAACTGTGAAAGGAGACTCCTGGCTTAGACCTTACCTCCAACACCTGCCAATAATCTTCTTGCCCAACTCTTCTGCCCCCAAATTAACTAAAATTAAAGACAGTAACAGGTGTCATGAGATCTGAGTAACAACACCAAAGAAAATTTCATGTCAATACTATCATCTTCCCTTGTCAGTATGAGAGAACATTTAAATCAAAGGCAGGCATAATTCACCCCAAGGGGGAAAGTTTAGAGGGTTTGGTGTTTTGTTGTTGGATTTTTGTTGTTGTTTTGGTTTTTGTTTTTTTTTTTTTTTTTCCCACCCCTGTCTTTAGAAGAGCAGCGGGTTGAGGTTTAACAAGTGGCCTGAATCCCAAAAGGAATCCTTAAAGGGAAGTGTTGAGGCAGGTGCTTGGGGTGAGGTGGGGGAGATGACTACCCCTGGATGCTCCTGAACCCCAAGAGCATCTTTTTCTAAAGGACAATGCCAATGCTGAAGGGGGTGGGGGGGGAGACAACCTACAAGCAGGAGATTCATGACAGCTCCTTATGCCCAATTTACACCTTATGAGTCAGCTCAAGTTCCTGGAGGTTTCTGGAATTGTCCAAAGCCATGTGACATTTCTGACCCTTGAATCTCTTCCTTACAGACCACACTATTGTCACTGTTGCCTACACTTCCTAGTTAAAATGACCGCCAGATTCTATTGTCATTTAAATGTTTTATAAAAGAAAAAAAAAACATACCTCAACCATAAAAAGGGAAAACTGAATTCTTTACTGGTGTTCTGCGTTTGAAAGATGACCAGATCTCTTTTTTGTTGTTGTTGTTAAAGGTTCTTGTAATCGCTTGAGTAAAACATGGCTAAAATAATTTAATAAAAAAATCTGACAAAGATTACCCCCCTTTAGAGTTATTTCCATGACCTCTTTTTAAAACTTTTGACAATAAGCAGAGCATGTAATGAAGTCTTCTACAGAATATTTGCAACTACATGAACTTGGAAAATACTGTGTTGGGCAAAATCTGGTCACTGGGCCATTGGTTAGAAGGCACAAAATATAGCAATGACAGATTACTGTAACCTTTGCAGTTTAAATACTGTTGTTTCAAACCAAAGGTTCTCAAATCAATGAAGTTTCAAAGATGAGGTAAAATGGGAATTTGAATTATGCATTATGTATATTTTAAGTTAAATGCCATTGGCAAATCTCTCAGATGTTTAATCGTGTACAATCTGGGAAACACAAATATTTAATTTCACACTCTCATGTGTTCTTTTTTTTTTTCTTCCATCTACCATAAAATAGAGCCTCGTGAATGGAGAGTTTACCTTTTTTATTACAATGTTAGTTTTTCTCATAGCGATTTTGTGGATCACATTTTCAATAAAATCTTAGAGCATTGAAAGTTATCCTTAAAGGGAAAACTTTAGGGTTAGAAGGCTGTTGATGGTAAATTTCTTTTTATTTCCTAACTCAATCAAAGGATGCACGGTGTTTTAATGACAATTATTTTGAATATAGAAAATATCTTTAGAAAACTACAAACAAATACTATATTAAAACTTCCTTTTCACCACCAAGCATAACTTTTGTAAGATTTGCTTCCTAACTTGTATCTGGAATCTCATCCATTTGCATTATAATGCGTTTAAGATAGTTAACAGCGCCTAAGAGATTTGGATTTCACGTTGTATTTCCCTGTAGTAACAGGTGACACGATCTCACTATTAGGTAGAAACACAAGTCTATCTCTGCACATGAAAATCGTTTCTATCCTATTTGAAAACAAGTGATCAATCAGCCTCCGATGATCAATTGCTCCCCTGGCTGTCCGTCAGCGCGGATTCGCACCCGCGGAGGCACTGAGAACATTTTGCTGGAAGGGGACAGGAAACCCAAACTTTGCAAAAGCATCTTCTGCAGCGTCTCAGACTTGACTGGAACTCTCTGGCTACTCGGGCTGAGGCTCAACGTTCGGGGCCTGGCAGAGGGCAAAGGATGACTTCACTTCGCCAGTGCACTAGAGTGCCTTTCAATTCGGATTGTGTATCCTCCCCCACCCCTCCTTCTATAGCACAGGGGCAGGCAAAGTAAGCCCTGACGAGGTGCATGTGTGTTGTAAGGCACAAAACAAGAGCAAAGTGAGTCCCACCCCAGTACCCGAGGCGGGGACACTATCCCAGCTCGGGCGGGACTACTCACCGCTGCTGGTAGGAGGTGATGCCCTGGACGTTCTGCGGGGTGCCGTTGGCCGCGGCGCCGGCCCTCCCCATGCCCGCACCGGCCGGTACCCCAGCGGCTGCCCCGCCGGCCGCCGCGGCCGTCACCTGCACGCTGAAATCCGGAAAGATTCGGATCATCGCCGCGGCTTGGAGCCCCAGGCGCGGCTGCTCTGGGCTCGGGCTGGCGGGGGCTCGGGCTCGGGTTCGGGTGGCGGCAGCAGCAGCGGCGCGAGCGGCGGCGGCAGCAGCGGAGCCAGGCACCAGCCTGCAATCCCATTAGTGAGCCGCGGCCACTGTGCGCGGCGGAGAGGCGCTTTGATGTGCGCGCAGCGGGCTGAGGTGGGGGGGGGGGTGGCGAGGAGGAGGTGCGGGGGGGGGTGGGTTGCGAGGGACTTGCAAACAGCAAAACGTGTCAGGGTGGGGCCTTTTCTCCCTTTTGGGGGGCACTGTTGCTCCCCCCTCTTTCCAGGATGTTGCTTTCACTGGCTGCTCCAGCAGTGCCGCGCGAGCCCAGCTGAGAGAAGGGGAGGGGGTGGAGGAGGAAGGATGCACCGGGAGGCTTGGCGAGCACTTGGCCGGTGCAAGGGAATAACGGGCAGTGGAGGGTGCATTTTTCCCTCCCTCTTCTGCACACACACACACACACACACACACACACACACACACACACACACACACTGCACTTCCGACCCAAAGTGCAAGACTGTGGTGCGCTCTTTCTCCTCCTTTCTCTGGAGAAATAACCACCATCCGGGCTGGCTACAGCCTTCGGAGGCTGCCAGAAACCAGGATTCCAGCCTGCGGGTGTAGGAATGGGGCGTCAGAGCCTCCTGTTTCAGCCTGGACCCTTCATTGACACTACTCTCCACATTAAGCAGAGCGAGTGTGGCCAAGCGCAAGTTGGGTTCCTGGAGAACTTGATACTTATCTAGAAGAGGTGGTTTGCAAAGGCGGAAGGGGGGGAGGCGGGGGGGGGGGGGACTTGGCGCTTTTGTACAATGGAGAGTTTGGGCCGCTTAAAAGAAAGGGCTCTTCCCGCTCCTGGTGGGCGGAAGAGTTGGTCTTGGGAAACTTGTGAGGTGGGGGTCTCGGTCCAGCTAGATCCTAGTTTGCACTAGTGATCCACCTCTTAACGCCCCCTTTGACCGAGGAAACGAATAAATTAGTAGCCACAATTGAAACGAACTCTGCGAATTCCAACCACCAAGGAAACAAAAAGAGAAAACACGTGCATTTATTTCCTCGCGCCTTCCAGTTACTTCACATTGTTACGCCCGCCTTTCATTAGGGGGTGAAGAGGCATCCTTGCAGTTTAGATGCGTCTTTTTAATGAGACTTGCATTGGGTTTCACTGAGCTGGGGGTGGGGGGCATGGGAGTTGGTCACCTCCCTCTATCCTTCCCCAGGACCCGGGTTGCCCACTTTTTTCCTGTCTTCTGGCTAGTGAGCGGGAGCGGAGATGCGAGATGCAGGCGGATGCAACCTTTGAGGGATGCAGGACTTGGGCTCTGCTAGTGTCCCGCACTCAAAGCCCCTGCCCAGTTTAGCTGCTGTGGCGCTGGCGGCAGCGGCGGCCGCTGCTGGCTGCTGCTGCTGCTGCTGCTGCTGCTGCTG
The DNA here is from genome assembly GCF_011762505.2 of Arvicanthis niloticus. Lineage (NCBI taxonomy): Eukaryota > Metazoa > Chordata > Mammalia > Rodentia > Muridae > Arvicanthis > Arvicanthis niloticus. Next base: position 15,445,392 of record NC_047668.1, read on the forward strand.
CTGGGTGGTGGAGGACGAGGTGGAGGTGGAGGTGGAGGACGAGGTGGAGGAGGAGGCGGAGGAGGAGGAGGAGGAGGAGGAGGAGGAGGAGGAGGAGGAGGAGGAGGAGGAGGAGGTGGCAGTGGTGGTTCCCTATTCTGGTACTCTCCTTCCCATCCCGCACAAGTCAGGGCCTGGGTACTGCAGCTGAAGGGCTAGGACAGTCGCTGTGCCCTCCAAACAAACCCAAGTTTTAGCTGTGACCACCGCGCCGCCCTGACCCAGGGCCAATCGCGCTTCTCCCGGCCAGGCACCTGCTTAACCCTTTGAGCCTGGGAAGCTGCCGGCCATCAGGATCCAGCAAGACAGGACCCATAGGCCTGAAGTTGCCCAGGGTAGAGTGACAGAGGCTCCCCAGCAGGACAACTCCGCACAGGATCTAGGAGCCAGATGCCCTCCCTGCAACAGCCCCATGCTGTTGTCCCTCCCACCCTGATGATTCTGGAAACTAGAGGAGCTGGACAAAGGCGAATCCTCGCCAGGCCCTATCCCGCTCCTGCCAGGGCAACCTCTGGGCGTCCCCAACTCAAGTGGCTTTCGGAAGGAGCCTCAGCGCCCAGCAGTCACAGGGAGACTGAGGGCGGGGGTGGGGGGGGGGGGAGCCTTGGCTCTCGCTGGCCGAGCCTACGGCGCAGCTGCGTTTCCATTTTCCTCTCAAAGAAAATGCTTTGGACGGCAGATAATACCAGGAGATATGAAACTGCTTCGTCCCCCACATGTTGCACGTAAAAAGAATCGTAATGAGCATCTGTGGCTTGTGCGAAGGAGCCCACGAGTTAGTTGAAGACCGAAGCAAGGTCCTGACTTCACGCTTCCGGGTCATTTTCATGCAGAAGGACTAGACATTAAACGCATCACCTAACTGCTTAGACCCGGGTTGAGCGCGCAGTGAGGGGCGGGGGCTGGTGGGAAAACAGCCTCTTAAGGACCCCTACAGAGGGACCTCAGCCCTCACTCAGCCCAAAGCTCTGGCCTCCTTACCTTGTCGTCCTTTAGACAAAGTCTGAAAGGATCTCATATACTAGCCCTTGGCTCTGTGCAGGCTTTCTACTGAGACAGAGACTTCATGCTCATTCTAGAGAGGGCAGGGATATTTTAGAGCATTTCTGCCTGGGTAAAGGCCAGCAATGCTGTAACCAAAGAAACCCAGTGAAAGACTAAGGAATGAGGTTAATACTGAATTCCTCAGCAAACAGTGGTTTTCTATATAACCGCTTCTGTCTGCATAGTTGGTCCATGGGAGGCACTGGTGCTGATGTAGCCACCTGTAGCTAAGCAGACCAGGTAAGGGAGGCTTCCAATGAGTGTCTCAGACTTGGGGATAGTGGGCACCAGCAGTGTCATGCAATATTTCTAACTGTATCTGTCTGATGCTGAAGCAGTCTCCATGTACCAAGTAAAACAGGAGAGAAAGAAAAACCCTCTTTATCCAAAGGGGGGTGGGAAGAATTGTTGTAAAAATTAGTGTTTCTTTTAAGGTCTTTTTGTACAATCAACAACAAGTTATGTGTTTGTAGACAAACAATACCACCTCTTTAATTGTTTCAGTACCAATTTCATGACACGGTGAGGCGGTGAGGCTGGGAGTGTCTTGCTAGCCACTAGTTATTTTGCAGAATAGTTAGTTGGCCTGCAAATGTGTAGGGCTGTTTTCCCTTCCTTTCTTGGAGAGTTCCCCCCACCCCCAAAGCCCAAGGCACTAAACTATCACAAAAGAAACTGCACACTCTGAAGCCTGTCTGGTTGGATGCTATACTGTTAAATTGGATGCTATACTGTTAAACCAGTTAAATGAGCACATTCAACCTCAAACAATACCACCTCTTTAATTATTAATTATTATTTAATTACAAAGCTTTCAATTACTTATATTTAGAATTAATATGACCCCTGCCCTCCAGAAACTGTTTGCTAAAACACAAAGACAGAAACATACTCAAAGAAGATGTACACATTAGCTTACCTTGGTATTTATGTTCTATCTGTTTCCGTATAATATCCTTACATATACATTATTTCAGAAGGTTGGTTTGCAAATATAGGATCTGCTTATCTTGGTGTTCCCTAAGAATCTTAAGCAAAATATAAGTTTATTCTCTCATTAGTGATTCGGATTCATTACTCTGTTCTGTCGGTTAAAATCTTTACATGCTGGCAGCTGTTTTGAAATATTTTGAAAGTTGTCCTGGCAGCTACCCAAGCAGAAGGACTCCAGTAAACTATACGCTTTCTCAATTCATACCCCTTCCTTCAAATACACATTATCAGTGAAAAGTAGAGATACAGAAAAGGATTGTATGATGTTGTAAGCCCTGAATGCATGCATGCAATACATGTCCACAAATTTACATCCTCATTCTTGTTGTCAGTATAAAACTAAGGCCTTTGCTTCTACGTTAAAAATATCCATTCTCTGGAAATTTGTTTCCATTTAGTTAAGTGCTTTGACTTTGGGTTTTCACTATCTGCCATTGGAAGCTGCCAGTGACAGGTAGGGGAGGAAACGCCTGCTCAGCTTGATTGCATCTAATTTTTGCTTTGTTTTGACCAGACATTCTTCTAAAGAAGAAAAATAAGCTTGGAGACAGAGAACAGTATACAATAAGCAAAATGAGAAATAAATAGAATAAAACCTTATGCACAATGAACAAGTGAAAGAGACGATTTGCTTTGAAATAGGTGGTTTATTGAACTGACGATACTGCAATAGAGGATTTCTATCAAGAAGCTGAAAGGATGATGATATACAACCAGCTGGTCGGATTCATGGTAGAGATGGCCATGAAGTGATGTTGTGGCCCTGCCACACCATGTAAGGAAGATGTTACATTGTATGTAGGGAGGGTTGAGTATCTGATTCAATTTCCCAACTTTGCTTCTCAATCCAAATTGAATTCGGGCTCTTATTGCTAAATTTTCCATGCTGTTAATGTGTTCTTTAATCCATCAAAAAGTAAAATGATAATGTTAGGAAAAGGGAAAATAACACAAACCTAACAATATGGCAATTCTGGATTTTCTAGGAGGGCAACTAAAGAATGAAGACACTATATCTAATAAACCACTGTTTATAATATGTAGATGTTTCTATGTAATATATGAAGATTTCTGAGGATTTTTTTCTTTTAATCCTAAATAGATCACACATTGAAACAGCTTCAGCCATTCTATTATATTCTCAAAGAACCTTGTAAAATATATAGCTATAATTACATAAAATTTAGTTAGAAAGAATTTTTTTAGCTATTTTAAAGACTCAATAACAGGCAGTAGAGAAGGTGTTACTTAGAAAAAAATTTAGAAATCTATATATTTTGCTAAATTTTGTAGCACCAATCACTGAGACGCATTTGCGCGTCGATAGACTATAATGAAAGATGAAGTTATTCTTAAATCTTAAATAGCAGTTCTCTCAATGTGTCACAGTAGTTTGTCCCTAAACAACAAAATGCTGCTTAATTTCTCATGCTAGTGGATTTGATTTTGGAGTTGAAGTCATGCTAACTCTTAGGAAAATGATGTAAGTCTATCTGTAATTATTAGAATGCCCCAGTCCCTGGTTCTAGTTTACTGCTGTCAGACCAACTCAAACCTCAGGGGAGCCTCTAGGAAATATGTTGGTGTTAAGCCTTAGGACCCAGCTCATGTCTGCTCCCATGAAAAGAATAGATCTTCTTAAATGAAACTTTTGTGTCTGATTCTCCAGGTGAACCAGTGGGCTTTTCTTCACAGAATTCTTCTTATTGATTATAAAAGTATTCATTTATGATCAGATTGATTGAAAGACTAGTTAAATTGCTTTGAATTTCTTTTTCAAAATGGAATCAACCACACTAGAAGATTTTTACATGAATTTTTCATTTTGGGGTGGATAGGATATTGTATAAACCTAATCACACAGCAAATCAAACAAATGGTTTTATTAAGCTCCATGCTGAGTCAACCATTCTGTTTTTATTAAAAAACTGTTATATCCTTTCACCTACAGAGATGGTTCTCAGACATTAGTGTGCATCGGAATTAGAAGGACTTATTAAAACACAAATTTCTGGGTGTCATTTGTATTGGATCTTATTCTGCAAATTTACTCCAGGATAGGGACCATAGTCTGCATTTCTAAAAAGGTGTTTGGTGATGATGATGTGTTTGCTTTAAGCACCTTAATTGGGAACTGTAGTGTATTTGTGACCATGGATCTTGACTTTGCTGCACTCTGAGTGAGTGGTGGAGGACAAGTGCTTTAGGCGCTTTGTCCTCAGCCAGCTGATAGATTAGCAGAAGTACATCTGTTAAGAAACAAACTAACAAAAGTATCCCAAGTAAATCAAGCGGCTTCTATATATGTGTGTTTTGGGGATGGGGGTTGGGATTAAAGGAGAGGAGACTATGTAACAGTATAGACAGGGTAACTTTATTTATTCCAAGTGTCAGCTCCTTTATCTGTAAAAGCAGTCACACTGTTTTCAAAGGATTGTCATCACAAAGTACCCAGAACTGGATCCATGTTAATTACTCCTGAAAAGTGGTCACTCCCAGGAAAAGAATCTCTGCGCTGTCTTTCAAGATCTCTGCCATAGAGATGGGAAACGTCTTGGTGATTATCCAGACAAGTTATGAAATATTCACACATTCTATTTATGAATGTTGACACATCTAAACAATTATTTATCCTAAACTCTATGAGATGCTTGAAATCAAAGTCAAAGAAGATACCGGAAAAAAAAAACATTTCAAGTGCTTCTTAAAGTCAGGAGCCCCTTTTCAGAAGCTTGAAGTTCTGTTTTTATTCAAAAGACAGTAAGTTTCAGGCATTGGTCATATATAGGAAGTCTACAGGCATAAAACAAATAAATACACAAATTAGAAGTACAATTCGGGTAACAAATATTCTACCCCCTACTACTGGAAATAAGGCTCTCTGAATTTTATTTCAAATCTGTTTAATTAATCCATAAGTCTAAGGTAACTGTTGTGACCAAGATCTTTGTCAGGACTCCCTTTGTTTCCCTGGTCCTTGCCATCTCTGCTGCAACAATTTAAATGAGACAAACAGGCTGTCATGTAGAAGATAGGCAGAGCTTATTAACACAGCACACTAGTAAGGAGCCAGAGAGGACAGTGGCCAGAGACTTCGTTGTCCTGATCCACTTCTGAGCAAGCATTCTAGACAGGTTTTCTAAAGTCTCTAGTACATGCAGCTTTTCTTGAGGGAGTTTGCTCTATCCAGGTGGTTCCAAGTCCTATTTAGACAGAGTCTTCTGACACACATATCCAGAGGATGGCAGTCTCTGGTCTTTACGGAGAAGCCTGTACACAATACACAATGATCTTACACTGCTCAGGGCTGATGGAGTAGGCTTATGTAATTACCATTTATTGGTCTCCTATACAGACCTGGAAGCCCATTCTCTTCCAGAGCTAGAGATAGGACCCAGTCTCCATTCTTCTGACCACCATACAAATCCTGATTCTTTTGCTGATTGTGAAACATCTTCCAGTCTCAATGTCCACCAAGCTGCCAAGAACCACGACACTCATTGGAGCACTGCTCAGAACTCATAGACATTTGTATCCCAAAGTCCCCTTCAACTCTTGAGTAACAACACAATAATTTGGGTCAGGCAGTGGTGGCGCATGCCTTTAATCCCAGCACTTGGGAAGCAGAGGCAGGCAGATTTCTGAGTTCGAGGCCAGCCTGGTCTACAAAGTGAGTTCCAGGACAGCCAGAGCTAACAGAGAAGCCCTGTCTCGAAAAACCAAAAAAAACAAAAAAAAAAAAAACCAAAAAAAAAAAAAAACCCACAAACCACAACAAACAATAATTTGGATTATTTTCATTCCATTTATCCATACTTACTGCATTAAATTCTAAAACATATGTGCAGAAATTCATTAGTTCATGTAAATTATTGATGGCGAACTAGTTATGTAGCAAATAACATTTTGAAGAGAAATTTGTTTTACATGGAACAAGAAATAGAGGGGTGATATTTTTTAATATCTTGGGTCCTCTTTAATGTCTAGCTTAATAGAAAACTTTAGATGCTTCTATCCTTTCAGTATTCATTCTACTATAAAATGTTGTTCAGGTTGTATTAGAGAAATTCTAGGTCACACAGTTATATAAGGAGGTAGCGATGTTAAATTTTATAGTCTTGTCAGATAAGTATGTATTCCTCTTAGATACTACACAAAAAACAAAAGTTTTATTGTTTATTTAAAAGATTAATTTATTTTCATTTTATATGTTTGTGTAACATCTACATATGTGTGCGACAGTTGGATACCTAGTACTTGAAGAACTCAGAAGAGGGCATTGGTTCCTCTGGAGGTGATGTCAGCTGCCAGGTGGGTGCTAGAATCGAAAGCTGGGCCCCCTGCAAGAGCAGCAAGTGCTCTTCACTGTGGAGCCATCTCTTCAACATTAAAAAAATAATTTCTTAAAAGTTAGTTATGACATGAAATCTAGAATCATATTAAGAAACTTTTTAAAGATCATGGCCATTAAAATCCATGCATATGTTCATATTTTCATCAATGCATAATTTTGTTTTTATACATTGATTATTTTTAAAACTTGGATTAATTCAGTTATGTAGTCTTCTAAATATTGACATATTTTGTTGCTCAATGTGAAAAAATAATAAAGCCATATTTAAAATATCTTTACCAGCCTTATCAGTAAGCACATAGAAGCTGTCAATGCTCATGTTGACAGAAGTTTCCTAAAATTTGAATTTTCGTTTGAAAGCTTAAATATTGTTATGCACAAATAAATATGGTCTGCTATTATCTTTAGAATATAAGAGACACTTTTTCTTTATTTTAAATGTGAGCCAAATGTTAATGGCTAAATACGCACAATTTATCAATTCTGTATTTAGTATGATGAGGGTATTACATGAGAAAAGTGACCAGTGAGCAAAAGTACCATTGACTCAGCCGCCTTAATTTCTGTCAGTCCCACAGCATGTATATCGTCATTGCTTTGATAGTAGTGTAATTTCCCACAATTGAAAATGGCAAATATGCTTCCGGTCTGGGCCAGAGCACTGAGCAGATCTTGGGTGGCAGCTCTCCAAGAACCCAGAGGAAGCAGGGATCCCAGGAGCTCTAACTCGGGCAGTATCTTAGGTGAAGGAATGGGACAAAACCATCCAGGACATAAAAATGGAAGTAGAAACAATCAAGAAATCACAAAGGGAGACTACCCTGGAGATAGAAAACCTAAGAAAGAAATCAGGTGTCATCAACACAAGCATCACCAACAGAATACAAGAGATAGAAGAGAGAATCTCAGGTGCAGAAGATATCATAGAAAATATTGACACAACTGTCAAAGAAAATGCAAAATGCAAAAAGTTCTTAACCCAAAACATCCAGGAAATTCAGGACACAATGAGTAGAACAAACCTAAGGATAATAGGTATAGATGAGAGTGAAGATTCCCAACTTAAAGGGCCAATAAATATCTTCAACAAAATTATAGAAGAAAACTTCCCTAATCTAAAGAACAAGATCCCCATAAACATACAAGAAGCCTATAGAACGCCAAATAGACTAGACCAGAAAAGAAATACCTCCTGTCACATAATAATCAAAACACCAAGTGCACAAAACAAAGAAAGAATATTAAATGCAGTAAGGGAGAAAGGCCAAGTAACATATAAAGGCAGACCTATCAGAATTACACCAGACTTCTCACCAGATACTATAAAAGCTAGAAGATGCTGGACAGATGTCATACAGACCCTAAGAGAACACAAATGCCAGCCCAGGCTACTCTACCCAGCAAAACTCTCAATTACCATAGATGGAGAAACCAAGTTATTCCACGACAAAACCAAATTTACACAATATCTTTCCACAAACCCAGTATTACAAAGGATAATAGCAGGAAAGCTCCAATACAAGGAGGGAAATTATACCCTAGAAAGAGCAAGAAAGTAACCCTCTTCCAACAAATCCAAAAGAAGATAGCCACACAAAGATAACTTCACCTCTAATAACAAAAATAACAAGAAGCAACAATCACTGTTCCTTAACATCTGTTAACATCAATGTACTCAATTCCCAAATTAAAAGACATAGGCTAATGGACTGGATACATAAATGGGACCCAGCATTTTGCTGCATACAGGAAACCCACCTCAGTACAAAGACAAACTCTACCTTAGAGTAAAAGGCTGGAAAACAATTTTTCCAAGCAAATGGTCCTAAGAAACAAGCTGGAGTAGCCATTCTAAAATCTCCAGCCCAAGAACACAAAACAGGGACTCATGACTCCACCTGTATAGGTAGTTGAGGGTGGCCTTGCCAGGCATCAATGGAAGTGGACAGCCTTGGTACCTTAAAGTTTGGATTCCCTAGTGTTGGGGAATTTCAAGAGCATGGAGGTGGGAATGAGAGGATTGTGGGAGCATACCCTTATAGTAATTGGAGGAGGAAAGATGGGGTAAGGGGTTAGGCATCAGTGGAAGTAGAGGGCAGTGGTGCCTAAACTGTGGATCCCCAAGTGTTGGGGAATTTCAAGAGCAGGGAGGTGGGAATGAGAGGATGGTAGGAGCACACCCTCATAGTAATTGGAGGGGGGTAAGGGGTTAGGCATCAGTGGAAGTGGAGGGCCTTGGTGCCTGAAAGATTGGATTCCCTAGTGTTGAGGAATTTGAGAACAGGGAGGCGAAAATGGGAGGATGGTGGGAGCACACCTTCATAGAAATGCCCAGAATTATATGGATTAGACATGATAAAGGCAGGCAACCAGAAGACTAGATTCCAAAATTTCAAACAAACAATTATCTCGATACTAAAGTTTGTTTTGAGAATTGTATATTGCAGAATACACAGCCTTGGTGTATCTACACATCAGGCAAGCTGAGCACACCTGCTCAAACCTCTGATGTCCTGGAATTCCAGCCGGATGCAGTGAAGACACAGTGTCAGAGGCTTATCAATTTATTCTTCCCTCAACCCCTCTTCTAATATCTCAACACCCATAATCAGCTTGAAGAAGTTAATGAAGAGTCGGTGCCCCTATTCCCTGGGCTTGGGGACTGAGGTGGTTAATATTGGGCTGTCTTTCTAGGGAAAATTAGTGGTTTTGGTGGAACAGGGAGGATAAGCTAGGATTTATTGCATAGCCATAATCTACTGGTAGAAATATGCATAATTGTTATTAAGATGGAATTATAATTTCTTAAATGGTACAAAATTTACTTTGATTTCAAATTTAAGGTTTTTATTGGTACGAGCTTCTTATAAATATAAAAGTGAGATGAATATTGTTACTATCATCGGCATTGCGCCTGTATAACACATTTAGGAATACAAGGCTTAGACCCAGTCCTTCTTTAACATTTTTAACTTATTTGAGATGGTTAGACTGTGAGTTAAGGGCCTATAGCAAATTCATGGCTTTGAGTTTATTGTTAGGGAGTTTTCTATATTTTCTTTAGAAATAGCTGAGAGGAGTTAACAGACAACAGCCCAGATTACCTTACATTGATAGTTGGTTTTCAAAACATCAGAAATCCACAGAATTGACGTTACAAACATTTCTATATTAATGTTAATTTTGATTAGAGACCTATCTGCTCCTGACAGCTTCCTGTCTTGGATTCCAAGAAGAAATTGAGCATCTTTGAAGTTATTCCAATTGTGGTGAGACAGCCACTAGGCAAGAATTGCCTCTTTCCATCTACAGACAAATTACTGTCCAGAAAAGGACACACTTGCAGAATAGTCGACTGATTATATCCGCCAAGACAGAGTAATCAGCCCTTAATAATTCTGCATCACTAGGTCTGTGAGATGATCCTGGGCCAGAAGGCTGAAGATCAGATGCTCCAACATTCTGTAGTATAGGGACTGTCCAGGTGTCCAGAGGTCTCTACAAATTGGCTATGTTTTAGAAGCTATGCTTTGTGCTTCCCATAATCTCAGTTAACTCAGTCATTCTGGATTTCTGATGGGGTTGAAAACTTATAGTCTCATAGACAATCCTTGCTATTTACTTTGAGAGAAAACATTTGAGAGGATGGTTTCCAGCTGACATTCATTCTAAAGCCAAGAAAAAAAAGCCAGGTTCAGAACTAAGTCTTTTATTTAGGACAGATGACAGAGGTTCTGCTTAGTCAACAAAACGATGGACTGGGTATTAGGTCTATCTTGCACCTTACTGACATAAATTAGTATAGTTGTGCTCTAACTGTATTTTGAGAGAAAAGTTTTATTTTAACAGGAAGGGTGATATGTAGGAGGAGCTAAGGTAGGAGGAGTACAGAGAGGAGGACTAAGGAGAGGAGGAGGAGAAGGAAAGGAGGAGCTAGGTGATGGAGGGGGGCAGACATGGAGGCGGATATTCACATGTCTTCGCCAGTCAAAGATAGTTGATATATCTAGATTGGGTATTAGGTTACACTTCTGATTGATATTGAGCATTACCAAATTTATAAAGCCTTTGGTTGACATTTAAAAAATTGTATAAAAGCAAAAAGGAGAAGGGGGTATGGGATAGGGGTTTTCTAGGGAGGAGAAATGGGGAAAAAGGATGGCATCTGAAATGTAAATAAAATATCCAATAAAAATTAAGAAAAAAGAAAATGGCAAATACATTTATATTATAAAAGTTTTTTTTTCCTCAGCCCACACTTCAAGAACTGCAGGCTTAATAGTTTATTATAATAATTAAATAAGATGTTCAAAATTCCTCCTTGCATTTTCCCAAAGAGTGATTGCCAATCACAGCTCTGTATTGCTTCATTATCAAGTCATGAATATATAGATATCAGTGTTATACTTAGCATTTTCTTTTTATGTAAAGCTCAGAAATGAGTGTTTTGCTTAGGGTTTGTAGAGCCCCAGGCTTGATCTCAGCATCTGAAAATAAAGAAGGAAAGAAGGAAAGAAGGAAAGAAGAAAAGAAAGAAAGAAAGAAAGAGTAAAAGAAAGAAAGAAAGAAAGAAAGAAAGAAAGAAAGAAAGAAAGAAAGAAAGAAAGAAAGAAAAAAGGAGAAAGGGACAAGGGATATGAAGTAAAAGTCCTTTGCACTTTTGTAGCTTTCGAGTTGAGGACTCAGTTTTGAGCAAAGCAATTGCAGCACTTACCATTGACAATTTGGTGAGAGAAGCTGATTTTTACTCTATTATCTGAGATACAGATAGGCACACAGAGTCAAATGGCCCTCCAGAAAGATGGAATGATAAAGCACATCAGAGACAGATTAAGTTCTATGTCGGAAAGAGGTTGACCATCACCCAAAGAGGGCTGTTTCTGAGACACTGTGCCTTTCTGATGTGTGATGTACTTTGACTGAGGAGAAGACCACATTCTAGGGATGCAGAGGAGCAATTTTATACTAGGTATGTTTGAGTTTATAATATACAGAGACCTCATGTTTAACCATGACATCTCTGTGCTGTGAGCAAAGTGGCACAGTGCACTTCTAATATGGTCTTCATGGGAAAATACAAATAAACCTCCTAATCCTTTATCATGCAGGACTTCAGAGCCCTGTTACAAAATGAAAGGTGAACTGAATTATCATGCAAGGTATCTTCAGTTTCTCTAAAAGGGAATGAGGGAACTATATAATTTTAGGATTTAGAATAATTAATTTTATTTAAGTACCCTGGACAGCTGCTCAAGCTGCAAAGCGAGTAGGAGAATAACTGGTTCTTGGGGTAGAGCTCTGCGTATGAGTGACTGAAAAATCAAAGGCCATCCTGAAGAGGGGGCAAGCCATGGGACATTTGCTCAATTAATATACATTGTATAATCCTGTCCAAGAAGTCTATCCCCACTGTCTGCTCTATACTTGATGGAAGTTACAGAAGAATCAGCCTCCTAAGATACTTATTTTTATAACAGATGTTCAGTGTTCTTAGAGAAATAAAAAAAAAAATGTGTAACGTGGAAATGTTATCCATGCGCATTTTCACAGTGCTAAGACACCACTATCACTCTGCTTTAATTCTTAATTTGTCTGAGAGTGATCTCTTCCAAAAATGATTTAGGTGGCTATGGCCAGTGATCATCATGAGCTTGATGAGGAACCTTGGAGCATAATCATCTTTAAGGCGAGGCATCCAAACTGACTGTTCAAATTTTAACATTTTCCAGTCTTATCTTGTTTGATTTGAAGGAGTGGCACAAACTGTTTTCTCTTGTAAACTTCCTCTCAGCTAAAGATCTCGGCATATTTTGATTTTCACAATTTGAAGTTTTGAAGAAGATATATATCATTTAGCTGTAAAGAAAACCAAAGCTGTAAAACTTGAAGACGGGCCTAGAAAGGATAATATTAAGTGAGGTGACCCAAACTCAGAGAAAAAAAAAAAAACCTCACAGTCTCCTTCATATGCACATTCTAGCCAATAATGTAAATATGAATATATGTAAGCAGGCTTAGACCTGAGTACCTGAGTAAAACCCAAACATTTAGAAAGCAGATAGATAAAGAGATGGGTGAGATTAGGTGCCGGGGAAGCACAGAGTTCAGGCAGAGGATGTAACAGTCACGAAAGAGGATAGAATGAATGAGCCTTGGCTTTGTTTCCACTCCATAGTATCTTGTTTCTTTGTTCATGGTGGCTCTGTGAATTCATCTTTCTGTTTATTAGCATAGCAAGGACTTTTTTTTTTTTTTTTTGCATTACAGAAGAATTCACATGAGTTGTTCTACTGAGGCAGTGATTGGGAAAGTCAGGCTCACTTTTGATTTCCAGTGACCATCAGTGCAGTAGAAATGACATAACATTAGTCACTGGGTTCATCTGTCTCCTCGAGTGATGCACTTACCAAAAGTGATTTTTAGAAACCTGTTTAATCGAAGGGTTCTATGATGTGGTGTGTTTCTCTTTCTGCTATTAAAAAATGGTGCCAGACCCACTCTATTACCGTGTTACCTAGTATGCACATTGTATTGCTATAATACAATAAAATACAGTTTTAAAATTAACAAAAGAAATGTTAAATAGTATAGAAGGTCCACAGTGTGTCAGATTAGCTTTGTATAATGGAAGCGTAAATCAAATAGTTGTTCAAATAAAATAGAAGCTTATTTCTTCTTATGGTAAATACAGAAGCAGGCTACTCTATGCTGAAGAACCTGTCCTCCTTCTACAATGTCAAAGGTACTGGGAATCCTGTCGAATCCTGTCTAAACTGCAAAATGATAGCTACTGCACCCTACATAGAAGTAGCAGGGTAAAGGAACTATAAATGGGAAGAAAGAAGGCATTTATATTCCTCCAATGAGCCTGTTTCGATATTTGAGGTGACAGGACATCAAATATCTTTGGGCAAGAAGTAGTCACATGATCCCTATTGGTCACATGACATTTTGAAGTATAAATCTAATCATGCAGAGAGAGTGGCGGTATTGTGAAAGAAAGAGACCGATGGATTTAAAAATTCACTAGACCTTCAGAGAAAAACAAAATCACTTAATCTGAAGCTAAGAGATTAGAAATTACCCATTTGCAAGTTAATGAGGAGACACCATGGTGGTGGTAGTGGTGTTTACTTATGAATCAAACGCCTTCTCCCAAAAAAGCACAGAGAGATTCACAATAATCTGTGAAACCAAAGGGAAGACACACGGAAATATGTCCGTTAAAAAAAAGGAATATGTTAGATTTCTAAAAATTCTGGCATAAGAAATGTTGTATTGTAAGACATTTTCATCTGATGGGTGACATGGAGCTTAAACCCAGTTGAAGATGCAAAAGTATCTGTGCTGCAATGCAGCTTCCTACTGCTTCTTTCTTCAATGTATATCCAGAACATGAAGGAGGGGTACTGAGGCTCAGAATTATTCCATTACCATAAACGTGTGGGTAGACAATGGTTGGAGTCAACCAAGCTCTGAATGGGAGTCTTTGGTAGGACCTCTACGTGAAGATTACACATAGCCATACAGCTCACCTGACTCCATCCTTTTATCTTCACTATCATTTGTTCCTAAAATCAAAACTATAAATTTTATTTTAAAAATACATTTACCTTCTCCTCTGTGTGTCTGTGTGTGTGTAAATGCCACAGAGCATATGTGAAAATCGGAGAACTAACAGGAGACCGTTCTGTCCTTCCACTATGGGCATGTTCTGAGAAGTGAACTCAGGTCATCCAACTAGGAAACCCTTTATTCACTGAGTTATCTCACATGCATACACCTCCCTCTTTTAATTACACAAGCACCTTCTTTATCAAGTACTTCCTGGTATTATACCACTGTTCTTACCATTTGAGGCTTAACAAAGACCATCATAGACAACCTAGATATCTCTTAAAGGGTTTAGAAAAGTCCATCTTCCACAGTGTATATTAGGAGACAGAAGATAGATAACTTAGATCTAAACACCCAGGTTTTAATAACAGCCAAGAGGGTGGACACATCACCTAACTCCTGAAGGTTTCCTTGCACTGGTTCACTGGTGCATCAACACACTTTGAATACCTACTACATGCCGTGTTTTTATCTAAATATCAGGGCTACAGCAGTGTAAAAAATGAAGCCCTTGTTTATATGGGCCTCTTAATATAGGTACAAAGAGATATCAATAAACAAATACCCTTGAGTTTATCATAATAGTCTAAAATAGTACATATTGCTTGCATTGAAGATGTTGTTTCTCTGGTCTAATTTTTATTTTGTAAAATATTTAAATCCTCAATTTTAATTCCTGTATCATCTAAAAAGGTAGTTCCACATTTAATAACATTTTGTAACTTCCCTTCTATTTCTCTGACGTCAAAGCATAAGAAAAAAAATCTTGCTTTTATGCCCATAAATAAAGGTGTTAAGATGTAAAAAACTGAAAATTTCTTATTTCTTGATCATCTGCTGTTGGATAGTATGCACACACACACACACACAGACATACACACACACACACACACACACACTTTTGTTCCCCACTTAACAGCCTTTAAAGTACATTTTATTAGCCCCACTTTCATGGGTTTCAAAAAAGAAACTCCATGAATTGCTATAAACTCAGTTACATATGATACAGTTAAAGAACTTTCACTGTAGCTTTTATCATTCAGCTTTAGTTTTTATTTTATAAACAATGGGTTACCAATAAAACCAAAGTGGGATGAAATACTTCAGTTATAAACATCAGTCTCGATTCTTACTAATGACATATCTTTACATACATTAGACTATTTAACTTTCCCTGTTAAGTTTGTTTCTCAATAGATATGAAGAAAACCACAGCACCCGAGATAAGTTACAAACACCCACTGGCATCAGTCATTTCCCCTTTCTCAATTGGAAATAGCAATGATATGGAGAAGGCAAACCAGCAGTGACATCCTTACCTGAGAACTTATTAGAAATGCAAATTGTCAGCCATCACATGTTAAAAGACCTAGAACAGGGCTAAGGATGAGTATTTTTAAATTCAATGCAGGCTGTTAGGATGGACTTAGCATGAGCACCTATTGGTACGCAATTAATAAACAGTGCTATAGACAACCCTGTGCTACTTTCTCTGAAGCAAGATCTCTATGGAGCCAAGACAAATGTATGACATTGGTTTCTTGTCCAAAAACGTTAAAAAGAAAAACAAACAAACAAACAAACAAGAAAGGAAAGAAGAAAAAGTTAAAAACCACAAATATCAAGAAATTTCTATAACTAGTGCCGATTTGGGAGCAGCAACGACTCTAAAACTGGAGCAAATATTTCAAAGGCACAGGCACGAAATTTCATTCTGCTTCCGAAGGGACGGGAATATATTGCAAGGACCCGAGATCTTCCAAGTGCTGGAGAGCAAACTCGGGGCAATTGGAGGGGCTCACCCTGGCTGCTTCACGGCTTCCTACCCTGAGGGCTTGCAAGGAAGGGTCCTGTTGCATATGCAGATGACCAGGGAGTCTGATTGGTTTGTTAAACTGCCGCTGAGATTAGAGCTTCCTGAAGCTCCCTTCCTTCCAAACGTCAAGTCAATTTCTTACTAAAGTCTTTCTCATTTTAAATGGGAAAAAGATTAGACTTTTGAGTGCTTGGGGAAAAATATAAAACTGGCTGGTAGGCAAGCTTTCTCTTTAAAAAAAAAAAAAAATCTCTTAGCCTTCTGAACTTGAATATAGCTTAATAAAAGCAACCGGAAAAGACTAAATCAAGTGGGCAGGGCTAAGAGATGAGGATAAAAAGGAAGCCAACTCTCTCTTTGAGTCAGCATTCACTGAATATCACTGAAAGAAAAACGCTTTCAAAGTTTTTGCAGAGAAACCATCGAGATAGAGGAACAACTAACAAATACTTCTAAATAATACGTGGAGTCTTTTAACTTCGAACTGACAGGGGAAGTACTTTCCAAGGATGCAAAAATGTTCCTCATACTGGAAGCAGCCATACCTCCTACTGCTGATTGGCTTGGCTGCTCTCCTGACCACCACATCAGAGAGACTCCACTAGACACCTGGTAGGAGGTGGGGCTGGAAGATGCCAAGGATGATTTCTGCCATCTCTGTAGATGGAACAGACAAAATGAACACGGCATGTGCAGAACTTACCAGATAATTTATTCACCATAAAACTCTGGCTGGTGCTGCGGTTTTGAGAAGAGGCTAACGGAAGATTCAGAGGTTACTGATCTGCTGGACCAGTGCACTTGTTTGGTGAACAATTCCCTAGAACCTGTGTGAAAGAAAGTTCAACTAGTCTTGGAGCAAGTGGACCTGAAAGACTTTTGGCCCCCAAATCAGAATTTTATCATTATTGAGTTAAACACCACACCTGGAAATTGAGTGTTCGTCTGAAGATAGGAAGGTAGGGGTTCTGACTGAAGGAGGCTGGGGATGCCCAGAAAATGGAGAAAAAAAGCAGGCCCTGGCATGGACAGTCATTAGGCCAAGACATAGATCTGAGACTGGTGAAAGGGTGGGCAGGGAGCAGGCCTGGGAGTTGGACTGCAAACACTGGGCAGTCACTGCATATGTACTTAAGGGATTCCATGCTGGGAAAAGTGTTCAGCCCAGGGTTTCATCATTCTCAGTCCCTGATGGAACGGGGGTGGGGGTGTTGGGGTGATCTGTGTCTCCAGTTCAAAGGCTTAACACATTGAGAAGGAACAGGTACTAGGACCCTGTTCGCTTTGTATACTCCACAGAACTGAACAAGAAGGGCAAGATCTTTTTGGAGTCCCATGTTGTGTAAGTCCTTGAGAGCCAGGCACCACTCTATGCCATGAGATCGAACTGTTGCATGCAACTTCAGGAGCAGCCTGGATTTCAGGATTCCATGTGCTTAACACACAGTTCTGGCAACTGGTATCCATTAGTCTCCTCTGACTTCAGTCCTTCCCTTCACTTATCCTCTCTACAGGTCTGGATGGTTTATCTGATTCTGTTTGTTTTGAGAGACATGATCTCACTGTGTAAAACAAACTGCAGAGAACTCCCAAGAGACCTACCTGCCTCTATCTCCTAAGTGCTCAGCAAGATTTACTTTCTTTGTTTTAATTTATGTATGCATAGGTGCCCATGAAGGCCAGGAGAGGGTGCT
Source organism: Arvicanthis niloticus (assembly GCF_011762505.2). NCBI lineage: Eukaryota > Metazoa > Chordata > Mammalia > Rodentia > Muridae > Arvicanthis > Arvicanthis niloticus. Next base: position 15,462,949 of record NC_047668.1, read on the forward strand.
GGAGTCTCTTGGAGCTAGAGTTACAAGTGGGTACGAGCTTCCAGATGTGAGCTTCCAGATCTAGATGCTGAGGAACCACAGTTGGGTCCTTTGAACAAGCAACAAATGCCCTTACCTACTGAGCCATCTCTCCAGGTCTTTCTGCCCAGTTTTTTCCAAAAATACATCTCTCTACCGTAGAAGACTTAGCTATTTTTTTTTTAAATCATAGGAGCCTGAATTGAGATTCATTCAGGGCTTGCCATAAACTCCACTATGCCTTTATGTACCATTGGCCTCACAGAACAAAATTGTAGTTTCTTCCCCAGAGAGTACAGACAACAGGGTTTCTTACACATGCAAACTGGACCTGGCCCCTAATATTAGGACTTGAGCAGTAACCCTAAATGCAGGAAGCCTTAGGTTTATAGCTTAAAGAAACTTACCAGGCATAATGCTGAAAGCCCAGACCTCCTAGGGTTACAACAGAGATTAGAGAGTCCTGGGACAAAACTGCCAATGTGTATCATTGTCCATATCACATGAATACAGAGATTTCTGCTCCTCTTCTTGGTTAGAATAGAAAAAAGCATGTCTACTAAATAAAAAGGGTACATAGAATGCACTGAGGTCCTTGTCCAGGTATCCTGAGTCCATAAGCTCCTCCTTACTATGTTGGTCTCCTTCAAAACCTAAAAGTTCAACTCCCATTTGTATTTTCCAAGCTTCTGCTGGTAGGTGCTGGCAGACAGAAAACTTCTGGATGTGTCTGTTTTCTCTGTTAAGGGGCCCAGCAAAGATAAGGGTTATATTGTTTACCAACGTGGCAGCCAGATGGTGGAGACAGAGGCTCCTGCTGCCATGCCATGAAGGACCCTGAAGGACCTTCTCCAATAGGGAGAGTTCTAGCTCTCATTAAAGACAGGTAGGTTCTCTTCCCTACATAAGCTCTGAAGGTTCAGAAAACTCTGTGCAGCCAGTATGATCAGACACATCCCATATGTCAGACATCCAACTCCTCAACTAGATCTGTGTACACTGGGCATTTCATCATCCATGAAGCTCAGCAAATTCACGAAGTAGTTTCCAGCCTTTTTCTCCTTTCCCGATGAGAAGGTAAGGATGGCTTTCTATACTGCTGAAGATGCCCACTGGGTTTGCAGTTTGTTACAGGCTTTTAGCTTCCCATTGTCCTTCAGCAGGTTTTATATCAATCAATTATCAGCAAGCTTAATTCACTGTCCTCACAGGCATTATTGTCACCCATCTATGACATCAAATCCAGAATCATAGCAATGATACTATTCCCCTCCTCTTTAGAATTTTTGCCAGGGGAGTCACCACCCTGTGCTAGGAATCCTGTGTGCTCTGTCTGCCACCCAGAGTGGGTTCTCAGTGCCAGATGAGTTTCCTATAAACTGAAGCCATTGTTACATCAGTGGAGAGTCCGGGATACTCATGCTAAGACACAGTTGGAGTGTGCAGTGTATTCTGGGAGGGAAGCAAGCTTAGAAAGACAGAAATGCTTCCAGTCTGGGAAGAAGATGTAGGAGGAAGCACTTGACTATGATTACTAAGAGGGCCCAACAAAATCTTGGCCAACCCTATGGGAGTTCACAATAAAGACTGACTTCAAGGAGTCCCTCATGGGTGGAAACAGCTGCGTCCTAGAACCTCTGGCCTGTGAAGGGATGTGGAGAAAGTGTGGCCTTTGCTTAAGTATGGTGGTGAGTCTCAAAATCAGGGCAGCTGGAACTAGTCATGCCTTCACAGCTGCCATTCCTCATCATTTCCTGAACAAATGTCTCTTCTCATTTCAAAGGACAATGATGGCCCTTGGTATTCAAGGAGCTGTTGGTACTGGAGAAAACTCGTGCACAACACAAAGAAGAGCCCTGAATGCTGGACTGCTCTAATTAGTTCAGCATCAGCGTCTCCCATAACAGCAGCAATAACTCAGCCTATCTCTACGCTTAGGTGAAGAAGCTCACCTTCTCCATCTTCCCTCACGAGCCCAGCCACCCAAGAGGATGTGACTTGGACCTGACACTTTTGCCAACCACCATGTGCCCTTTGTCTTCACTGCCACTTATTGGTGTACAGATACACTGTGTGTTCCTAGAGAACATCACACAGAGAAAGTCTACCTGAAAAGGAAGCCATGACATGGCATGAACGGAGAAAACAATAACAAAACTCCTGATAAGCTGCATTTTGATGTCACATTTTAGAGTTCTAGGATTCTGTCAGAATTCAAAATGTATAAATTTGCTTTTATCATTAGAATGGTTTGAGCTGGGTTTAAGAGGAAGTTTTTTGTTTGTTTGTTTGTTTGTTTGTTTTTTTGTTTTGTTTGTTGTTTTTTGTTTTATTTCTGTGGGAGGGTGGTTGTGGGGAGTCACATGTGTGTGTGAAAGTTTGCTGGAGACCATAGAACACCCATGTATGTCATTTTTAGCAATGCCACCTGCCTCCTTTGTGACAGAGTCTCTTATTGGTCAGGAGCTCACCCATTAGCCTAAGCTGGCTGGTCAGTCAGCTGCAAGGAGCTGCCCATGTCCTCATCTGCAGCCCTGGAGTTGCAAGTGTACACCACCACCATGATCAGGATTTTTATGTGTGTTCTGGGGTCACATTTAATTCTGCTGCTTGCAGAGCAAGCTGTTTACTGACTAGGTGCTCCCTAGCCCTCAAGTGGCAAATCTTAACATAAAATTGGTAGAGGAAGGGCAGAGTCTGGAGCAGGGGTATGTTGTCGAGACAATCTTCTCAGTATAAAACCAAAGAAGGGTCCTGATATTGGAATTAGAAAAGATCTTAGATAGCCTATGATCCAATTCTTTTCTTTAAAAAAACTTAAAAAAAAAAAAAAGATTTATTGTATGTATATAAGTACACTGTCACTGTCTTCAGACATACCAGAGAAGGGCATCAGACCCCATTACAGATGGTGGTAAGTCACCATGTGGTTTCTGGGAATTGAACTCAGGACCTCTAGAAGAACAGTCAGTGTTCTTAACCACTGAGCCATCCCTCCAGCCTCTCAATGGCTTCCTTTTAAAAGCAAGTCAGTTTACCAAATGATTGACTAAATGTGAGCTGAACAAAGATGACATCAATGAACATGCCATGATGGGGAGAAGCCCATGAGGCCTCAGTCCTACAAAAAGAACTATAGACAGCCAAGGAATGCGGAAATGGGAAGACCACATCAACTGATTTTTCAGTGCCAAATTGTGAGCCCTGAAAACATACATACAAGTAACACTGTATGGACTTAAATCATACTCAGGACTATATTTGTATATATGAATATATATGCATATAATACCAATTAATGGAAAAGAGAGTGTGGATTTGAAGGAGAGTGGGGAGGGGTATATGAGGGATTTAGAGGGAGCAAAGAGAAGTGAGAACTGTTGTAATTGATACAAAGGGGGAGGGAAGAGAGTCAGTGAAGGCTGAGTGACTGATCTAAGGTCATATGACCACCTGAGAGCAAATCCCATTTTGCTAAGTCTGCAGCTTAGGTCCACAGTCTCACAGTAACACCGTGTACCCCCTTGAGAGTAAGAGGGAGATTACACAGTGCTTAAATTCACAGAATTCATAGAAACTGGAAAAATTAATTTATAAACAATAGCAGTCATATAATGCTAATTCAGCGTTTAATACCAGTAATCCTGGATAATGGGGCTAGCACCGGAAAAGCGACTCATGTGGGCCTCACACTGTAACGTAGCATTAGTTAAAGACAATTTTTTTTTTTTAAATTGCAGTTTTGAACCAAGTACAAAGATTTCTAATCCTTATTAATTTTTCTTGTGGCTTCCCTGAAACCCTCCTTCCTTTGTTCAGCTTCTATTCTTTAAGATGTATTTGTAAAATTTGGAACATTTTAAGAGAAAACCCACTGTGGAAAATGTGAACTAGCTTTTTCTATCACTATTTACTTAATTGTTGCAGAGAATTTCAAGAGGACTTTTCTACCTCGATACAACCACTACCTTGTGTTTATTTTATAGCAGGGTTTCTTTTTTCTTTCTTTTTTTTAAATCACATTTTTTTGATCCAGCAGTTAAATTAGAAACTACATTTTTGAGAGATGACTGTGTCCATAAGAATGGCCCTGAAAGAGGTGAATCTTTACACATATGAGTAATAGATTCTCTATAATCTTTTATTTTCTAAAAAAAAAAAAAGCCTTATGAAGTATTTGAGAACTTACATTTCAGGGATGACATATTTATAAATTTTATTAGTTTTACACAGACATTATATTTTAAAATTAGATTTTTTTTTCACCTAATAAACTTCGGTAGCATTTCTCAGATTTTTCTTAAAGCCACATGATCATCGGTCACATTCTCAGTATCACATCATTCGCCCACTGAACCAGCTGTGCACAGTGCAGAAGGCAAGCAAGCCAAGAGAAGACCCTACTCGGCCAGGAGCAGAGAGAAGAGGGTATCCCTTTATGGCAGCTTTCAGTGCTTTTGCTTTTAAAAATACATTTGATTTCAGAAAAGTTGTCTGTTTACTTTCAGGGCATCCTTTATGTTTGTGATAGTACAGCCTCAGGCAGATGTCAATGTGTTTTAAGAACTATTATTGTCGGTACAAATGTTAATGGTAAGGAAAACAAAGAGATGAAACACACCCAGTGCATAAAGCCTGAGAATATGCTGTCCCGTCATCCACTGTAAAGAAAACCTAGTTTTCCTCTTAACATGTAATACATTCTTTTTAAAATTCCAGAAATATTGAAACCAGCTGCAGTAGCATGCACCTGTGATTCCTGCACTTGGGAGGCTGAGGCAGAAGGAGCATGAGTTCAAGGTCATTCCAGTTCATGTAATGAGATTGCTTACGAAGGAAGGGAGGAAAGGAAAAATGAAAGGATAAAAGGAGTGGAAAGAAGGAACAAAGAAAAGGGGGAAGGAGAGTATTGGGGAGTGACAGAAGGAAGAGAAGGAGGGAGAGAGACAGGGAGAGAAGAAGAAAGGGAAAGAGGGAGAGAAGGAGGGAAGGAGGGAAGAAGGGAAGAAGAGAGAAGGAGGGAAGGAGATGGAGAGGGAGGGAAGAAAAGAGGGATGGAGAGAGGGGAAGATAGGAAGAGAGAAGGAGGGAGAGAGAGGGATGGAGGGAGGGAGGGAAGAAGAGAGAGAGAAAGGGAGGGAGGGTAGAAGAGAGGGAGAGAGGGAGAGATAGAAGAGGGGAGGTCATTGAAGAACAACTCAAATCTCCTGATAAGCCACAAAATACAGCGGTTCTTATTGGGATAATATTCTGGATGGCTTTGTGGGAAAAGAGTTGAGATCTCTGGAAGCTTTCACGTCATTGGTGAAGAAGAGAGATCCAGGGAGCAAGTGACTGAAGTCAGCCAAGAGACAGTTGGCAGAAATATCTAGAAGGGAATACAGCTGCCACACCAGCACATTCCACCAGAATTTCTTTCAAGATAAAATTGAATTTAATGCCCGATTCAGTTAAGACCAAGATCACCCGTGAGAAACAGTCGCACAGGCAACCTCGACATTGTCTTCTGAGTCTACAGTTCAGTCACACCGTGCCTGGCTGCAAGTGAAACCCAGCAGGCTAATGCTGTTTCTGCCTGGCCGCACTAGGTAAGTTTGGGTAAAACACAGTCAGTATGTGTGTATTGTTTAAGACCGGTTCACTGTGAAACCCTGGTAACTGTGGCAATAAGTGTTTACATTCACCATCGTAACCATGGGAAAATGTGAGTGAGAGCGGTATATTTCTACATATTTTAGAATAATTAAAATGAAAGAGACTGAAGAGACCAAGTACCACCAGCTGTGTTCAGCAAGCCGCGGCCACTGCTGGCAGGTCTGTAAAGTGGCACAGTTATGCTGGGAAGCTTCGTCATCTAATAAATCTGAACATATGCATGTCCTGTGGCCCAGCCATTCCTCCATACTGAAACGGCAGCCGAACGCAGCTCCCCTAACAGACAGGCGCGCAGGAGAATGTTCATAGAATATTCATATGAGTCTCACACTGCAAAGTCCCCCAAAACTATGCACAGAAGAATAATCAAATTAGGACACATTCACAATATAATTAGAGGGATGGAACGTGTACATGTCATGGCTAAGTCTCACCAAGCAATCCTCAAGGGAAGTCAGACACAAAGGGATGTATGAACACATCAATGCATAGAAATAGTTCCGAAATAGACAAATTGGCACTTGTGCTGGTAAAAGTCAGTCAGTGACTGCTTCTAAGTCATTTAAGGGAGAAAGTCTTATGGGAGACTTAAGACTGATGAGAGAAACAATGGCTCAGGGGATGTGGGCAAACTTCTGGTCCTTGACTTGGTGCTGGTTATACAATGTAATTTGTAAAAATGCACACATGTGCTTGCTCAATGGGAAAAGGGATGTGAAATCTCTTTCTACTGACATGGCATGCTCTGTGACTAAGTATTTCTAAACTCACCTGTGTAGTTACCTTCCAAGCATCTGTCTACTCTTGATAGCAGTGAACCTTCTGGATGAGATCCATTGTTTCTGGATAAATAGTAGTTTGTTGTCACAGGGAACACATCTGGGATGCCCTCACTGGTCCTACCTGGCAGTGAACCAGTGATGAAGGAGCACAGAAGAAAGGCACTTCACAGCATTCTCAGTGAGCTAATAATGGTAGCACCTTGCTCTGGGTGGAGGTGAGTTACTAGGAGCCAGCTAAGGGGCAGTTTGTCCTTGATGCTTGTCCTTGAACACATGAAAAATAAGAACCACAACCACCTAGCTTCTTGATTGTGCTGGCAGCACATCTCTCTGAAAGAGTGGGTCTGGGAGCATTGTACGAAATTCTCCTGTGGACTCTGCCCTCCTGCACAGTGCATTCTATTTGATTACAACTTCCTGCTAAGGCAAGTAATGTTGATTTTATTGTAAATGGTGCTTCCTACTATTTCAGCTTTATAGAAGTGTGTCCTATTGCTTAGGCTATCATGCTAAGAATAGCAGTTTTAAAATTTAAAACATCAAGGCAGGAAAACCAATACTTAACATTAGAGAACTTTTAAATTTATATGGAGGTTAGAAACTGGAAAGGTCACAATTGTTTCAAAGACTGTGTATTCTTGATGAGATTTAAAACTCCAAGTTTTTAAATTCATTTTTATTGGATAGCTAACAAACATTCACATTTAGTTTGTATAAAGTCAAAGAACTGAACTGAAAAACATTGTCAGGCTTTAAAGGATACTTAAAATTTGTTAAGCAAATTGTAATCTGTGAGTTGTGTATCTTAGCATCCAAATCTAATTCCCACATATTTTCTTTGTTTCATTTAAATAAAATATGACTCTATGTCTGAAATCCTACGATTTATTTTTTTATACTGCTTTACGTTTCTTTGGGTTGTTGTTGTTTGTTTGTTTGCTTGCTTGTTTTTGAGACACAATTTTGGTTTTATCCAGATTGATCTCCAGATAAACTGGTGTTCCTTCCTCAGCCTCTGGAGTCAAGCAAACAAGGCTGTGGAACAGTCAGTCCTGAGCCACCCCACTGGCTACAAACCACCTGTAGGTAAGGGGAACCCTGCCCAGAACAGCCTGTCAATTATTTAACACCTGCATGTCCAAAAATGTACCTAGGGGCAGAGGTGTTTGCACAACAGCCCACGAGAAGACACTAAGGGAAGAGAGAAAGACAAGGACATTTAGACTCTTGCTCTAAAGAATGTTTTGTTGTTTGTTTGTTTTGTTGTTTGTTTTTTACTATCTATCTATTTCTTTTATTAATTCATTTATTTATTCACTTCACATCCTGATCACCACAGCCTCCCTCCCTCCTCCCAGTCTCCCCTTCCCCACCAGGTCCAACCCTCCCTGGAATATCAAGTTGCATCACAGCTACCCCAGTCCTCTCCCACTGAGGCCATACAAGGCAGCCTAGCTAGGGGAAAGGGATTCAAGGATACACAACACAGTCAGAGACCCACCCCCAATTGAAGACCAAGCTGTACATGTGCTATGTTGAATAGAGCTACTTCATCCTACTGGGCCTTTCCTCCTTCTGCATGTAGTATACACACAGTGAAGGATAGTGTTGTCCAGCTCTGCTCACTTTTGGAGGCCAACAGGGTGCAGCTTAGTGCATTGGATTTACAGGCACCACAATTTCCTTTATATTGGAATCTGAAGGACCCCTTTGCTCTCCTCCTAAGCAACCTCTAGTTTCTGAATTGGGGGGGAACATTCTGGAAACATGCTTCCTCTCATCTTCTTCTTTCTCACCCCACTGTCAAAGGCCCCAGGAAAGTTTTATTCCAAGCCTTTTTTTAACTAAAATTACCATCGAAATGAGAATTCCCAAGTAAATAGCACCTTCTACTAGACACAAACACTGCATGACAGAAAACTTCAATTAAAAGAAGAATGAAGGTTAACGCAAAAAGTATAGTTTTTTTTTTTTTTTTTCCCAAAAACAACCACTAATTCTTTCAGTTTAAACATAGAAGGAAATGAAAGTCTTAGTAAAATGACTAAGGGTTTAAAGTCTCCGGTCAAGTTATCACCGGCACCAGAAAGTATTGGCAAAATGAAGGTGAGAATGAAGGAGATGGGTGTGCCGATGAGACACAGTCTTAAAAATGACCCTCGCTGGAAGAGAGTGGAAAAAGCCAGGATTGAGACCGCCAAACGTTTACAAAGAAAAGGTTGCACAGAACTATGTGACTTAAACAGTAACGTTTTCACATTCTTCTGGGAAGATTGGGTCGATAGCACGGAACTCAAACTAAGACTTGGACTTTGTCCATTCTGTGTGCAGTGAACACATTTTTTTGGCACGCGATTTAAAATACCTCTAGTTTATCATTCAAAAGTACAGCAAGGATGAGCTGTGCCCTGTGACACAACAGAGTGCCTGAGGCAGAGGCTGTATTGCCCTACAAAGAGGTAAGGAATCCCTGTGTCTGGTGGTGGGTGGTGTGTGTTTTCCTCTTTCTGTGGTATATAAGACACACGTGGAAGAGACCCTTTGTAAAAGCGAATCGTTGTGTAAACACACACAAGTGACTTCTGCAATTGTGTGAAGCATGAGGACATTCTAGTACTTGCCCTCTACCAGTATTTGGAGATCGTTCTGATGCCTAAAAGAGACTATGTTGCATAGTGTATTGTATATGTATATTGTGTATATATATACACAATATACATACATATATATATATATATATAGTGCATAGTGTCAACAACAACAATCACACAAGAGAGGGGACACTCTCTACTTGCTTACAAAACCACCAGCTTTTAAATATGCACTATATATATATATATATATATATATAGTGCATAGTGTATATATATATATATATATATATATATATATATAGTGCATAGTGTCAACAACAACAATCACACAAGAGAGGGGACACTATCTACTTGCTTACAAAACCACCAGCTTTTAAAAATGTTTGTAACTGCTAGTGGGAGAACGTGTATGTGCCACACGGCAAACTTCAAATGTTTATAATCTGGTCCTTCATGAGCCTTTCCAGGGTCTGCTCTAAATCTCAACTACGATAGAGATTATTATTCAGGGTAACTGAATAATATAAATGGAATGTTGGCAATATTTAGATTTTCTCTGGGGCTACACAGCATTTCTAAGATTAAACATTGATTTTATAACCAAATTATAATTTCCTACGTAAGTTCAAAGTTACCAAAATATTTATCAAGGAAAGACATTCTGACACAGCTCGTCAGGGCTTCTCTGTAGTTCTGAAGCCCAGTGTGTGACCATTGGGAGCTTCAGAGTGTCAGCAGTGCTTTCAGGGGTGGGGGTAGGGGGCTCACTGTCAAGGAACATCCCTCAGGGCTACAGCAAGGTATCCCTCCAGGGACTCCAGCCACTCTGTGCTCTCTGAAAGTAGTGCTCTGTAGTCGACTTTGAGATAAGACAATAGGAGCCAGTGGTGGTGGCAACTCATGCATACCTTTAATCAGTCCCAGCACTCAGGGGGCAGAGGCAGGTGGATCTCTGAGTTCAAGGCCAGCCTGAACTACAGAGGGAGTTCCAAGACAGCCAGGACTACACAGAGAAACCCTGTCTCAAAAAAAAGTGTGTGTGTGTGGGGGGGGGGCGAGATATGGTGGAAGCCACCAGAGCTATGAAACAGGGGTAGCAATCTTTGATAGTCTTTAGTTGAAATTATTTTACCAAATGTGGGAAATTATCTGTGAAAAAGTATCTGGACAATAATGTGCTTTCATTTTAACAAACTAGCTGTGGACCTTTGATACAAGATACACCCAGGAGAGGTGTAGTCTGGGTGACAACACAGCCATTCAAGTAGTTGAAAAATGTTCTCCAAAGATTTGAAGACCATTTGCAGGTGAACACAAATTGGTTGGGTGACTGACAGACACGGACTGGTAGTACAGGTGATGGAATACTGGCCTGCCATGAAGCAGGAATCTGTTTGTAGGAAAATTCGATTTATTTTCTTTTAATTCTTGACTTAAACGAGGACATGGAAGTTATGCACACCAAATTTGCTAAGGATAAAATTGGGAAGCCAGAGGCTCCAAGGTAGATTTTCCAAATGAAAACTACCACAATAGACTAGAACTAGGGAAAAAAAAAAAAAAAAAAAAAAAAAAAAAACAGAATAAAAACTGATCCTTTACTTCAAGGACCCCCAAACCAGTGCTCTCTCAAATCAGTCTGTGTAATTGATTGTGAGCTTAACTGTATTTTTGGCGTCAGAAGACCAGGGATTTAGAGAAGATCGTGGTGAGTATGGAGGGCAGCCCAGGTTCTTACATACCTGACGTCATACACTTCATTATGGAGGTTTAATTTTTTTAAAACAAAGGTAAAATTGCAAGACAGCATTTAAGTTAAGAGGAGTCTGGCACATAGATTTCTTATTTACTCACCATCATGTTTTAGCTGCATTTTGAACTAGTTGCGCACACTGAGAAATCTTCAAACGTCCCAACCATATCTGGACTTCTAGATCCCCTTGTGCCTTAGTGATATACAACATACTGGGACCGTTCTCAGCAAGGGCATCTGTTCTAGTAAGTCAAGGCTGTAAGCCGTAGTCACCACAACCCTCACCATTCCCTATTGTCTGACACACACCCTGCTGACTCATCTGCTTACCCTGCTCCCAGCATTTGAATGAGTAAGGGTAAAAAGTGATGAAGACTTTTGCAAACATGGGGTGTGCTTCCAGATGTAGCCAGCTACTGCAGGAGGAGCTGCAGGAAGAGCTGCAGGGACTCCAGGCCATGCAGGAAGCATTGTTGAAAGCTTGTACCATAGCTCTCTGGGAGGATTCTATAGCTTTGAATTATTCTTAACCCTTCTTTTAATAATGGTTCTTAAATGTTTAAACCTCCCTCCTAGCCCCATCACCCACCAGAGGTAGTGGAAAAGAAAGGATACCGGGCAAGTGGACCTGTTTAGAAATGGTTCTTTGGAGCAAATCCCATCTGCATTGTCAGGAACTGAATTGTTCAGTTCACAGGTTAACAGGCTGTGGCAGCTCAATCCACTCGAAGACATGATATCCCAGCAGTCCTGTTTGGTGGCATGGTGTTTGGTGGCAAATCAGCAGTGGTGGCATGAGCTAGCAGGACCAGCCAGGCCTATGCCAAATTGACGTGAGTCAGCAGGGATGCCAGGAGAAGTTTTCTCTCTCAACGATCAACAATACCGACAAGCCCCTCTCACAGTCTGCTGTGTCCTATACTCCTTCTAAACATCACACGCTCTCCATGGGTCTCGACTTGCCACGTGCAGCCGTGAGTCTGTCTTAGCAAAACTCCACATTGAGTCTCTCTCAGCTGACATCACTTTGCCCATCAGCCCGAGTCTGCAGAAGCGGCAAGAAGCCGCAGCACACTACCAGGTTTCTCTCTCGGGAGTCCTGACAAATGAAGCTCAATTACGCAATGTAAGGTGAACCAACACATGCCTGTCATTATCGAAGAATCCTTCATCATGTGTTCCTTTAACATGCTTGCTTTAGGAGAGCATTCTTTCACCTGTATCTGATCCGGTGAAACCTTCCTTCACAAGTCTGCCTTAGCAAAACATTCTTTCACCTGTATCTGCTCCAGGAAAACACTCCTTCACATGGTTGCCCCAGCAAAACACCACCAGATACAACTGACTTTCCAAAGAAACCTTAAGTTTCCACTTCAGGATTCCTACATAGAGATGGAGAGCAGGCAAGGTTAATGTCTTTCAAATTTCTTTTTATTTAGAAGAAGAGATATGTGTATCACTTGCTTATATTCCTTTGATTTTAAGGAGTCTTAACCCTCCATAAACGTAAAACCCAAGTAACAATATTATGTTTTAGTTCCGATTCATGTAAATTTCAGATAAAGGCTGGACTTGAAGTTAAATTTCAAAATCATTGCTGCCTAACAGTTCTCCAAAAACCTTAAATTATAATTCCACAGGCTGAGTGTTTACGACGTGCGGACACAAGCAGCATCTGCGCTCTTTTATCTTCTACATAGTTTGGATGAGCATCTTGGCTCTGTGCTCAGCCAGCCCTGCACAGTCAGGGATGCTTCTCATCCTCCAAGATTCCTGGGAGGCTAGGTCAGCACAGGCAGCACTGAGAGAGGAATGAGTTATGTCAATTCATTCCAGTTAGAGATCCTGAAGAACTGGTCCATATTTGAGATGCAGATGTGCACGTGTGGATTCCATTTGCAAACCCAAAGCCCTGACATGTTCCAATGAAGTCTGTGGAGGTTTGTGATGTTTAATGAGTGTCTGCCATCCCTGGAACTAAAAAGTATGTGTAACAAAAAGATGTTGTTTTGAGGAGCATCCAGTCTCCTTAAAGACAAGACACAAACACAAGAAATAAGTAGATAGTAATAGAAACAGCACATTGTGAAATACACTACAGGCTGTGTAAATGCATTGAGAAGGGAATGATGGTAAGCTAACCCAAGATGGGGAATGGGAAAAGAGCATGGATAATCCAGAGGAGAAGGATGTGCCCAGTAACAGCTACAGTATTGTTCAGAAGCATCCTCCTCCCATATAGGAGGCATGCATGGGTATGGGAGAAGCTTGATTCATCTGTGAAATCCTGCTTAGTGACTGAGCAGAGACTGGAGTGAGGAAAGAGGGGGATTAACAAGCTAACAGCAGTGAGGAGGCTGCAGGTGGTTTGTGGGGATGAAGTCACCAGGGCAATAAATACACTGTTTCTAGTGGCAAAGACATTGCAATTAACCACTGATTGGTCTGGTCTGGTGGTGATAGGCTAAGGGAAAATGCCAGATAGAGAGTGAGCGACACTTAGCATACTGAATGCTGACAGAGAACTGGATAGGGAATTCTTGTTAGAGCCTGTTGGATTCCATTTATTACCTTAAGGGATGGAATTAGCCCCATAAGGCAATGGACTTAATTTTTCCTTAAAAAATGAAATAAAAAAGAAAGGTTGGGTAAAGGTACAATTTTTAGGTGGCAAAGGAGGATTTAAGGGAATTTAAGATGCCATGTCTTAATTTCTTCAGGAGGTGGAGCGTCTCTGAAAATAAGCACATGGGATTAGAGATAGATTATGGGGAATATATACAAAGGGGCAGGTAATGGTTTTGCCCAGACACTCTAGAACCTACAGAGGTTGATGTCTAAACAGAGAGGGTGTGGTGTGAATGTGTAGCTGAGTACAGCATTGTGATTTTGAGAACTTTGCTCCTGAACCTTAGATGACAATCCAAAACAAAGAAGACAGTAGGCAAAAGAGACATGGGAGGAGATGCTGAGATCATCGGTGTGGCTGATCACATCCAGGAGTCTAGCGTGCAAGTGGGTGAGGGGTGGGGGAAGTGGGGGTAGGGCATGGCAGGGGGCAGAGATCAGAGCTGTCAGGACCAAGAGGAGAGAATGAAGGCACTGGAGAGCACCACAGAACAGGGAGAATGGAGGGGATGAAAGAAGGGGAAAGGTTTTCCCCCAAATAATAGTAGCAACAACAAGCTCCTGCTTCAAGATTAGGAAGTGGGGCTCTAGGTGACTGTGTCTCCACAGCTGGACTATTGAGGGGACAACACACTTGAGTGATGAATGAGAAGATGAGATATAAGGTGGGGCCATTACACAGATACCAAAAGTACCGAAGCCATGAAAGTGGTCCTAGAGCATAGGCTGTGGAGGACGGTGAGTCTAGTGCCACCATTCTGTGGAGGTTGGAACTGAGTCCATCTGAGGCTAGACTCTGGTGAGGGAGAGACTTGCTTAAATAGATGTCATAGGTCCTGGAAGAGGATTGTTTACTGGGAGCCTGTGAGAGAGATGAGCTAGAGGTTGCAGTGATTAGGGAGCAGGATTCCTATCCATTTAATAGATCGCTCTTCACATTCTGGGCCTCTGATTCTTCCAGGATTGCTGCCCTAACCAGTTTTGCCTAAGTGGAACCTAAGAGCCTCTCAACTAAGCTCCACAACTAGGCTCCTGCTTTCAGCCCAGCAGCAATCCCAACAATGCTTGTGCCACTCGGTCAGGACAGCTATGATCCCAGCTTATTTGGGGGAAATGGTGCTTCTTTCTCCTATCTCTGGGCTGGAGCAAAATCAGGGCTGACAGAGATGAGAGCTTGGGATGGAAAAACGGTTAAATAGGAATTCCCCCCCCCACACACACACAAAATAAACCCTTACTATAAACCAAAACACCACAGCTTGCCAGGGGCTGTTTAACAATTCAGCTCTACCTTTGTCTTTCTCTTCATTTGTTTGACCCAATTGAGTACCAGTTTGAGTACCAGACAGTCTAGCCTTGCTCTGTATCTGTTTCTTGCCAACATACTGATGTCATTCTGCATCCAGCTCTTGAAGTCACTTCTATACACATTCATGCCTTTTTCTTGGTGTCTAATTCACTATAGCTTCACTGACCTTGCTTTCCTTTAAGAAAATACACGGTCAAATCATTCTAAAAGTGTCTAGAAACAAACCACCATGTAGAGTCCTTTAGAGGAGCAATTTAGAAAGTGAATATATATATAAAATGTAACTCAAATACTTGTGTTCTTTAAAAAAAAAAACTTACAGTTCTGACAGAACATTAGATTACTGGAGATTT
This sequence comes from Arvicanthis niloticus, assembly GCF_011762505.2. Classification (NCBI taxonomy): domain Eukaryota; kingdom Metazoa; phylum Chordata; class Mammalia; order Rodentia; family Muridae; genus Arvicanthis; species Arvicanthis niloticus. Next base: position 15,478,041 of record NC_047668.1, read on the forward strand.
TTACAGGTAATATCACTTTCATATTTTGCTGGTTTTTTGAAATCTTAAAATTTGAGTTAATAAATAATCAAAACCCTTTAGAGTTTTGTAAAGCTAATGTTTATCATTTTTAGAAGTTTTGGTTTAAACTTTTGGTGATAAGAGGCACCGATAATGAGTTATTCCAAAGAGAAAAAAGAGATGGTTGGGCTCTTTTCTGTTCCTCCTGGGCCATGGCCACTGGAGCACAGAGCTCCCTCCAAACCAGATCATTGGGAAGGCTTGGAAGAGGGAGCCACATATGACTCACATTCAACTGAGCGTCGAATTGTGCTTGGAAAGATTTTACAAAAGACACACATTTGGTTTGGAATCACAGGAAAGTGGGATCAACAGAGACCTTTCAAGTCAACTGCTTCCCATGTCTGCTGCTCCTTCCCCTTCATGCCCTGCTCAGCCTTGCCTTCAGCTGCCTTCCAGAGACTTCTGTAATTATTCCACAGCACAACATAACTGATAAAGCAGTCCTTATTTGTAAGCATCCCGCCCACAGCACATCAGGTATGGTGTGTCTAAAGCCAGGCAGCAATTTCATTCTCACTGCGACCCTAGTGTGTTTCACCCGCCCAGGTTTATAACCAGGGACTCATCTCCTCTCACAGTCCTGCCTTAAACAGGAAATGCAACTTTACATCTTCTTCATCTGGATTCTTCCAATTATGTCTGGGATTCATTTCTAATTCCACTGCCTTTACTCCTCTTCTCTTTTAGCAGATTTTTCCCCCTCTTAATCAGTTTACTGCCCTGCCATCATAGTTAGTGGTGCCAATTCAATTCAACATAATGGAAAACTAACTGTCTAATGGACTCGAATTCACAGAAACCATTTGCTCAGGCACCCCTTCTCCTCTCTTGAACAGCTAAGCTAATAATCAACACTAAGATGCAGTTATTAGCAGATTGTAGGAAAAAAAACCATATAGCTTCAGTGCTCTGCCACTGGGAAGTTGAAATGTACGATTATCTATGTGTCCATGTAGTTAGAGGAAATCTTAACTTTAATAGCATCTATTAGCACCAAATGTCTAAGGAAGTAGACCTGGGTCTATGACCCATGTGCTAGTCTTTGCAGAAAGGGTGAGAACATCGTGTCAGCAGCTCTTGTGGGGCTTAGAGCTGACCCCATATCCCAACCTCCTCTGTGCCACAGCACTCTCTTATACTCTTGTATCTGTGGGGTCACACGGAGCCTGGTATCCTACCGTTGACCATGGAAATTGACTTGGGGATAGTGGGAATGTGACATGGCTCAGTTCAATATGACATGGTCGTGGGAAGTTTACTGAGCAGCACTGAAGGATAGAATTGCTGGTGGCCATGTCGACACCCCTTAGAAAATTCCCGAAAGAAGCCGAGTACCAGCACCAACCAACCAAGAAACAAACAAACAACAAAAAGACTTCCAAAAGATGGAGAGAAATCAAGTATTATGACCTTTGAAAGTAGCAGATGGTTCTGTGACACTGAAGCCAGGTCTGACCCTGTACTTTCTGGGTCTATGGATCTGGCATCTAGGCAGGCTTTATTTAAATGAATTTAGGAGTGTGCTACTGATAATTGAAATGTTCCCGCTAATGTATGTAATTTGTCTAATTACAAGTTCCACCGACACTTTAGATGGGATTTTTTTTTTTTTTCATTCTAGTGCTTCTCAAAGGGAGAGGAACAAAGTTCTCCCTTCTGGGTGGTGATAACATGCAGATTCTGCTGCAGAACTGAGTCTCAGGCAAACTTCTGACTTGGAATTTGAAAAGATCAGGCTCGGGAACCTCATGCTTGACAAACAATATGGTTGTTTGTCAACCATGCAAAAAAAAAAAAAAAAAAAAAGAAAGAAAAAAAAAAAAAAAACAACACTACCGAAGCTATGACTTTCGATTCTATCACCTTAGATGAAGCTGCTTTATAAAGACACCAGATCAGCTCATGAGTTGTCAAACAGCAACTCTGTTCAAATAATTGATCACCAGATTTTAAATGTCAGCACTGATGCACCTAGAAAACAAATTGAATTCTTAAGGGCCTATGAGAAGGGACTGGAGTGGGGACCACCCTGTGGAGACCCTGAAGAGGTTTCTCTTGCCCTGGGACCTGTATTCTAAAGACCATGAGAACACACATAGTCCTACCAGGTTCAAGATTAAGAAACATGGGCAAGGACAGTAGAAAGGGAAAGAACCATGTTTGCCTGGAAAGATGCAGGCAACAAGGCAGACATGGCAGAGGCACAAGATGACATGACTATTGTCAATTTTTATTCTTTCAGAGGTTGAACTTTTACACTACTCTAATATGAGATTCATTTCTCACACTTGAATGGTTCCTCATTTTCCAAGGAGCACAAGGACAAGGAAATATCCCTCATCTGTAAGGTCCCCATGGACTCTTCTACTTCTTTGGACCCTTTCTATCACATTTAAATAAGATGTGCTTAATTAGCCAAATTTTTGGACCAGACATCTTGCAGCTAAAGGAATTCACTTCCAAATTAATTTAGAGGAGACAAACTGTGGGACAACAGTAACATGAGTGATCTACTTATCAAAGGATGGTTATGGAATATATTCAGCAAAGGGGGATGAGTATTGATGCCCAGGATGGTCTCAAACTCATAGCATTCATCCTGTATCTCTCAAGTACTGGAGTTACAAGGATGAGTGAGGTTCCTTGTCCAGATAATAAGGCTAAATTAAATATTAAAGCTATTATTAAATCAAGGTGGTTTAGATGAGGTGGGAACAGATCTTACAGACCAGGGGCTGTAGAACTCAAAATAAGCATCACTGAAGAGACCTGAGCAGCGTGGGCCCGGAAAGCCAAGGTTGACCTTGGAGTACAGAGGGGATGAAGACACTTATATCCAAAAGTAGCAGCTTCCTCTGCTTGGGCTCTGTGACCTTAGGTTTCTACGTAAGAATAAACCAAGCTAGAGGAGGCTCAGGGCTCCGCCTCAGTGTGAGTCATGTGGGAAGACTTAAGATCACTGTTAAGAGCGTTATGACACATCTGGAATGGACCAGGAAGGGTTTACATGAAAGAATGGTAGAACACACAGTAGCATTTGGGGGCTGGAATATATGCTGTGAAACTAAGACATGCTGGGAGACAGGGGACAATTGCTAGTCTGTGCTGGCTAGTTGTAGGTCAGCTTGTCACAAGCTAGGGTCATCTGGGAGGAGGGAACCTTAACTGAGAACCCCTCCCCCCAACCACACACACACCAGATTGACCTGTAGGAAAGTTTGTGATGTATTTTTTTTTTTTTTTTTTTTGATTGATGGTTGATGTGGGAAGACTCAGCCTGCTCTGGGTAGTACCACCCCTGAGCAAGTGGTCTAGGGGCTTTTAGGAAAACAGGCTAATTGAGCCATGGGAAGCAAGCCAGTAAGCATCACAACGGCTTCTGCATCTGCTTTTGCCTCCAGGATCCTGTCCTGCTTGAGGTTCTACCCTAACTTCCCTCTGTGATGGACTGTGTTGTCGGAACTCTAAACTGAAATAAACCCTTTTCTCCACATTCTTTTGGTAATGGTGTTTTATCACAGCATTAGTGACCCTAAGATGCCCTAAAGCAGTGGTTCTCAACCTAGGGGCTGAATGACCCATTTTACAAGGGTCACCGAAGACCATGGAAAACACAGATATTTACATTACAAGTCATAACAGTAGCAAAACTATAGTTATGAAGTAGCAATGAAATAATGTTATGGTTGGGGGTCACCACAACATGAAGAACTGTATTAAAGGGGCGTAGTATTAGGAAGGCTGAGAACCACTGGTCTGGAGGATGTTTATCTAAAAACTAACACCCTTTTATTGGCTCCCATCACCCTTGGAATTCCAAAGATGTCAACAGATTATTTGATCTAGAAGCAAGTTCTAAACTTAAGGATGCTGAAGGTCCATTGACTGACAAAGTTATTCTCTGGATTTTTTTTTTTTTAAGCTTTCATAAAAGGAGAAATTGCTTCTGAAAAATAGGGTATTTGGTAAGTAAATTTAATTACAGTTTCTTTACACCAGAACTTTCCAGTGAGAATGCAAGTTTTTTGAAGTTGTTTTCTAAAGTGCTCCCCCATAAATATTTTGCCCACCAGCTGTGATAACAAGTGAGAGCTGTTGAATTCTGTCCATTTCATGAAAATAACAGTGTGTGCCCTATCACTGGTGTTTTATGGTAGGAGGTGGGACGACTTTTTATTTAAACCTCAATTTTTTTCTTTCATTCATTCACTGTAATAAAAGCAAATGAAGTTTAGCTTTTGAAAAAAAGTAGTAACTCATGTAAAGAAACAATTAGAAGGATTATTAAAAATTCATAAATCATATCAAATTTATAAGAAGCTCTGAGTGCTAATAAATAAGTCGTGTCTTTATCTAGACACATTCAAACTGGGCATTTATTTAAAAAAAAGGGTGGGGACAGGGGAAGGAAAATCCAAGTGGAATGAGGGATCAGCAGATGAATTACTTCATCCTAAATGCTTCTATTGGCTTTCTTTACAGGAACTAATTTTCCCTAGTGATGATAGACGGGGAGGGTCATCAATCCAGCTTTTTACCCTGGGTGGATACTTGTTTTTCTACATGCATAATTTTTTTTTTTCTCCTTGGCTCCAGACACAAAACATAGTATGATTGTGATACAGGATTTATTTGAAGAGATTTCATCTGGAAGGAAGTCAAGCAGGGCGCTAGCAGGGGAGCTTTTACAGATTATGACATGTAATCTGGATAATACTCTCAAACACAAAGATCCGAATGTTGGGATAAGGTTACCTCATATGTGGCCATGAGACTCCCCTCCTGCAACCTCTCTGAACTCACTCTAGAGTCTGAGAAGAGCCCAGCTTGCACATGCTGGAAGGATAAAGGGAGAGACAACACCAACACAGAGGCACGTGTTCCTAAGGTAGCCCAAGACAAATCGCCCAACAGGACTTATGCATTCTGCTATTGTCGCCTGACAAATGGATTGCTTTTTAGATAGGATTCATATCCACAGTTATTGATATAGACAGGGTTTGGGGTTGAGTGCAAATAAGACCTTATTTCCATTCTGATACTTGAAGTTATATAAAAATGATTCTTAACTTTACCTATTCATTTGGAGACCAGTAGATTTTAACACGTCCTCATTTTGGAACTGACTGCTGAAAGTACATCTTCATAACATCCAAGTTAAGTTGTGACTTTGTGAACACAAAGAAGATTCTAGAAGATATTAAATGATTTTTTTTTCTATTTGCAAGACTCTTTCCTGGTTGCCTTAAGATCAAGACTCTCGGCTCCTTCTCCATGTCTGCCTGGGCTCTGCCATGTTTCCTGTCATGCTGACAATGGACTGAACCTCTGGAACCTGTAAGCCAGCCCCAATTAAATACTGTCCCTTTTAACAGTTGCCTTGATCATGGTGTCTCTTCACAGCAATGGAAACCCAAACTAAGACACATTTCTAAAACTTTTGGAAAGGAAAACAACCCCTAAATTTCAGACAATTGATTATACTAACTCTCAGATCTAACCCACTCACAAATGGGCTGCTTCTAGAATTAACTTGTTGTTTGGATTTCGAAGCCAAAGCTAGGCAAAGCAAGTGACAAGAATTCCTTAGACACCATTACCCTGCAGATAATTCTCCCCATTAGCCCCACGGACTATTTTTTTGTTGTTGCTTCACATATCAGCTTACTTGAGAAAAAGCCACATTATTGTTCCAAGTGAAATGCTATTTTTAAAAGATGATTTTATTTTAAATTATGTGTCTGTTTGCTAATATGTGCATGTGAGTGCAGGTGCCCATAGAGGCCTGATGTAGGTGCTGAGAACTGAGCTCAGGTTTTCTGCAAGAGCAGCGCACATGCTCTCTTAAACTGCCGAGTCATCTCTCTAACCCCTTAAATGAAAACTGAAATATGAACATTGAGTGGATCAATGTGGTGATATCCAGTGACTAGCCATGCTCAATTCCTATTACGCAGGCCATCAGTGGTTTTTATTTAAAATTGGGGACAGGGGTTTTCCTTTATGTCTTCTGCTTAAAACTGTGCACAAACAAGTAACATAATATCTACTGTGCAGGTTGGATTTGTGTGTTTAGGAATAATTAAATACATACATATATATGTGTGTGTGTGTGTGTGTGTGTTTAAGAACAATTAAAGATAAAAGGCATGAATTTGAAAGAGAATGCACTTCTCTTTTATGTACATGGGAAGGGTTTGGTAGGAGAAAAAAGAAGGGGTAAATGATATAATTATATTATAATATTAAAATACTAAAAATTTAAAAAGCTATATCAACTCACTGACCATGTTGCCCTATGCCCATCACTCCAGAGGCAGAAGAGGCAGATCTCTGTGAGTTCAAAACCACTTTGTCTATAGAGTGAGTTCTAAGACACCTGGGGCTGCATAGTGAGGTCCTTTCTCAGAACAAAACAAAACAAAACAAAACAAAAACCCATTCTAGGTAGACTCATTCTATTATAATGTTGCTTAGTATATAAGCTGCATTGCTATATGTAAAATATAAAATACAGCCTTCAAATTTAGAAATAAAGCAATATGAACATTAAAAGAAATCCTTGGGTAGATAAGCCAGTGGATACTGACTCTTAATCCTTTGATTAGTCAATAGAATGTTCTGATTTTGCCTTCATTACCCCAAACCAGCATCCAATAAACATCATTTTACAAACTCCTTGCAGATCTTGAACACATAGAGAAGAAAAGACAACAGGGAGACGATGCTTCCGTATGAAGATGACAGGCGATACTGGAACCCAGGAAGTAATCTTTCTGTCCTGTATTTCTCTATGAACATTGCTTCTCCATGCAGTTTCATACTGAAAAGTTAAAAAAAGAAACATTTATTTTAATATAGAAACAACAGAACAAAGTGTAACATGCTGTTAATTAGTTCTGGGACAGAACAGAGTGTTATGTAAAAAGAACGTGCATCAGAGAACATGAGCCCTGCCCCACACAAATCCTCTCCTTCCTCTGCAGACACTGACACACATTTCTGAGCTTCCAAATCAGAGAGCTTTTGATGTGGACGTAGAGCAAGCAATACTATTTTAAAACTACTTTCTTTGTTTGTGAAATGATAAAAATACTGTTTTTCTTACGAAAGGAAACAAAAAAAGTAGAGAAATAATCTAAAAGATCAATGTGTGTGCGTGTGTGTGTGTGTAGTGTGGGTTTAAATCCATACTCACTTGGCTGTGATGATTCCATCCACCTAAGCAGAGAAAGACCAGACTTTCCCTCCTTGTGTTTTACAAGCTTCTTAGTTTGAATGCTGTGTGTTTACTCTGCTCGAAGTCCACAGTACACTTCACGTTGTTCTATTTCACTTCCCATTCATGCAGCCCCGAGAAGTATATGTGCCTTTCACTCAAAGGGAACAGAACAAAAGAAAAACTAGGGTAGTGGAGCCTCAGGACTTTAGAGCCATAGAGGTCAGCCTTGACCCTGGGCCAGCTGTCTGACTGTCTTGGAGCTTTTGCAGTACCCTCCCTGCCAGAGAGGAGATGACTATGATTTGTTTATTTCTCTTGTTTCAGTGTTGCATTGATTCTCTTGAATTGTGGGCTGAGTTCTTGGGAAAGGAGATTATATATATATATATATACAGATATACAGATATAGATACAAATATGAATGTGGGTACACATATAGAGGTAGGTAGATGGATGGATGGGCAGGCAGGCAGGCAGGAAGGCAGGTAGGCAGACAGACAGAAAAACAGAAAGACAGGTAGGTAGATAGGTTGGTAGATGATAGATGGTAGATATAGTCACACAGATATTAGATAGGTAGGTAGGTAGATACATACATGCATGCATACATCCATATGTACATATATATGCACACATACATACATTCATACATATATATATATATATATATACAAAAATATATACATAGGTAGGTGGGTGGATGGATGGATAGATGGATGGATGGATGGATAGATAGATAGATAGATAGATAGATAGATAGATAGAGGCATCCAGCAGGTAAGGTATAGATTAGATATATAGGCATGCATAGAATGTTATGATAGAAGAGATTCAGTTAAGAATTGCTAATCTTAGTCCTTTAATTCCTTCAAATATTTTTTGTAGCCATCAAACAGGGGATAAAAGGAGAGACTGGTTGAATACAGGATGCCAGTAATCATTGTAACAAGTAATGGAGGCAGGGGTGAAGCAGCTGCTCACCCTTTGTTGTCATAAAGTGGCCCATGGTTAGAGATGGTTAGAGCATTAGGGGAGCAGATCTCTGGGGTCTGTGTCCACTGTGACTCTAATAGCATTAGAAGGGGTGTGTTGGTGTAAACAATAACAAAGTTTAGGTTAGTGCAAATGGCTGACTGTTGACTCTGATTCTGAAGAGAGAAAAGAGAAGTTAGACCAAACTTCCTGTTATGCCCAATTTATGGGAAAGTGAGAAACACAGCTGATTCCAGTGAACATGAACAATGGGATAGTGTGCCCCAGATTCTGAAGCCTCAGGATTGTCACCAGTGGAAATAAAATGGCAAAGAGACAGCAAAGGCAAAACAAGCCGTGCCTGTGGGTGTTTGGAGGAAGGTGTTTAACCACAGAAAGGGGCTAGCTGAGAGCCTCTGTACAGGGATAACTCTGTACCCACAAGAACAAAGACTCTGAATCCTGCCTGGTGGGACAGGACATCTGACACCTAACCTACAGTGGCTACCTTATGAAGGAACACTCTTCCCCCCCTCTTTCTTCACAGCATGTCCTTTAGAGAAGCAGACGACCTGGAGTTTCCTGTTACTGGCTGACAATTTAGACCACACTTTAGTGTGCAGGCCGACCCTACCTTCTTTCTGTCATTGTAAATAAAGACCCCCAAATCAGAAGCTTCTCCTTCCAGCTTTTTTTTTTTTTTATTAGTCAGAAGAGAGACTTTTTTTACTCAGAGGAAACTCCCCATTGGCTTTTACAATTATTACCAGACTCCCACGAACATTGTGGCCTCATGAATTTATATTAACAATCTCATTAATTCGGCTATATATTTTTCCGCGGCAGCAACAACAAAATGGTCCTTGTTATAGTCTTATATATGGGAATTCCATCTTCTTAAAAAAAATCACCATGTGATTATAAAAACAAATATGTAAGGGAAGAGAATCTGTGGCCACCAGAGGGAAAGGAGTCACAGCACACTGATGGACCATAATAAAAGACAAATCAAACTTACGATGGAGACTTGGAGGCCTGAGCTTCAGATCTGCACCTACACTCTCTGAATTTTATGGCCTCCCTAAAGGGAAAGGTATGCGGTCTGTTAAATATCATCATAAAATATCTCCTTGAGGCCTTAAAATGTGAGTGTTAGATGCTTAATCCATCTAGTGTGGGACACTTATAAAGCCGAGACACCAGTCCCCAAATCCAGGACAGTCCCCCTAGTATACAGACATCAGAGGAAGGAAAGCAGCTACGAGCTGAGTAGCCATGACAAAGTCAGAATAGAAATGCACTTTTGTTGTATATTGATTAAATGAATTTAATTATCTTATCTATACATTTCTGTTTCTACATGGGAATCCAGGAGAACACAAAATTCTCATCTAACGTCTACTGAGAATGACCCTAGAAGTGCTGTTCAGTTTGTTATATATTACATGATGTTTTTACAATGATAATTATTTAATTATAATAATGATATTAATGTAACAAATAAAAACAAGCCAACAATATGTGGGATGGTAGAGATTTTAAAAATTCTGGTCATCTCAGACAATATCAGTGAATATGACCAATGACTGGGGCACAATCTTATAGCTGAAATAAAAATGGTGATATTGAAGAGTCACTTTATAGTTACTACAGCATCCCTTGTAAATTCCTTATTTGATCTCCATTTTTATCTATCGTTGGCATGTATTTAGAAACAAAAAGCCAGCAATTATCTCTACATCAGAAATCAAATGTATTACTCCAGGTAAGCCATTGATTTATTATTAAGAGCTGCTCAAAACCCGATGAGGGGGGTGTGCACTTTGAAAAGATCTATCCCAATGGCTTGGGAATGGGAGCTCAAGTCCCAGGTACAACAGAAAGACAAGATGGCAGCGTTGGAGAAAGACAGTAAGCAAGCTCAGGATGCTTGGAGAGCGGGAGATCCAGGCACTGACCCTCTGCATCCTGACATGTGCCCCCTTCCCACACTGTTTAGATACTCCATGTCTGAGAGTGGAGAATGGAGCCAGAACTAGCTGGCTTATTTGCAAATATTAAAACAACAACATACAGTAGCTCATATCCTCAAGGGTTGGGAAGGAGAACGGGAGGGTAGGAAGGAGGTTGGAGCGCCCAGAATTGCTCAACAATCTCATTAATCCCATCACTTATAAAGTATATGCAGTAGAGACTGAAGCCAATGAAAGTCTCCGAAATAGAAGATTTACAGAAGAGAGACCCTAAAGCAATTGAACAAGGAGAAAAGGACAAGAAAAAGATATTTCATAAAGCCAGGCCTAAACTAATACTTTCTGCCCTCCACCCCCACAGTCACACTTAACCTAAAAAGATTAAAATATCATAATAATTCTGAGCTTTCTGGCTTTCAAGATTTCCATTATGACACATCAGTAAAGCAAGGCAAGGTGACTGAGGAAGAGCAGCTGGCTTTCATTTCCTGCTCATTTGAAGGTCACTTTTGGAGATAAAGATTATATTTTTTTGCAGAACCAGAGGATACACGATCATTTCTAGAAACTTGTAACATCAGATGTTCTGAAGGAGTGAAGGAAAATGAATGATCCTATTAAGATACTTCTAACCATAAATCAGAGGTGTTAAGCTCTGACCGGCTAAGTTCTGCTTCCCATTTGACTCATTTGAAAATGGAACTGATGTGAATATAGATTGGGGAAAGATGCCTGGTACCATTAGGAGTGGGTCATAAGCTACTACTCACGGATCTGCAATTGAAACACAATGTGCCTAGCACTCAGGGACAAATATTTGCATCGTTTCGTTGTTAAGTGACTCTGTACATGTAGCAGGAAAAATGGGTGTCATGCTTGCAATACAAAAGAAGACCTTGCATTGAAAGTCAGTGTCCCTTGGGGAATGCTGTGAGCGGTTTGCTAATGACTGACTGGGGGAGAGGTCCTAGTCTCCAGAACCGACTTGAGGAACGGTCCTTTTCTCCAGCACCTCTCCTCCTGTTCGCAAGCATCAACCTATCTTTACACAGTGCTTGTGTGACTCCTCCCTCCATCTAGTGCTTGTAGTGATAATTTTTGCTTTATTCTCTGCCTTTGCTGCAACAGTCTCTAAGCGTGGGGGATATGGACATACACTCTGTCACACTTTCTGCCGTTCTCTCTGGAGCGTCAGGTTCCGGGCTCCGGGGCCCTCTGGTTCCAGAGACTTTCTCCAAGTAGCATGGCAAAGTTCTGCCACCCACCCAAGGGCAAGTGATTGAGGTCTTCTGAGCCTCATTTTTCTCATCTGAAAAAAAAATGAAGCTAAAACAACTCTTATCTTACACAGTAGTAGTTTTGAGGCACAAAATTGGATTTGCAGAGGTGTGCAAAACACATGGCAACAAATAGCTGCAGAGAAATGCCCTCTAAGACCAAAGGGTGCCAAAGAAGTAAAGAGAAATCATTTGACAACAAAAGTAGTCAACATCCAATGATGTGTGAACATTGCTGGGGTTTTTTAAAATGTTGTTTTCGCTGTTGAAAGTCTTCATAGTGTTTGGAACTGTCTGCTAATTACATTTGTCTTATAACCATAGCACAAAATGCCTTTTGCTAATACCTACAGACCGACTATTTCCCTGACACACTTGTAAAAGAAAAAAATTAGAAGAGTTAAAAGGTCAGCCAGCACCTGTAACTGTGCATGCGCAGAGGAGCTTATTGAGCACGCACGCACGCACGCACAAGGTGCTTGCCAAGCACCCCTGAAACAGGTGGGATCCAGACTTGACTGCCAAGACAGAACCTTAGAGACGGCTGTCTGCAGATTGTGTTATTATTGCTTTTTCTTCACTGCAAATTTGTAAACAAATATACTTTCTGAAAAAAAAAAAAAAAGTGGAGACACCAACCCAGCCCCAGTCTTTAACAGAAACAAAATGGGCATTGTATATACTCCAGAACAAATACTTAGATCATGGCGACTAAAGGGGTCACTGTGAAGGCAGTTTTACAGCCAATTATGTAAGAAAACCTAAGAACTAAGTAATGGCTCAATTTATACATTAAGACTTTATCACCATATGGGATCTCATCCAGTCTCTTAAGTGACAAGTTATTGAGAAGTGGGGTTAAAAATATTTGTGACACTCCAAGTTTGGATTATACACTACAGTCCTTTAATATTAACACATCTTTTAAAAAAAGAAGAAGGGGAAGGTATTAAAGCGAAATTTCTCCAGTTTTGGTTTAAATATAGGATTTTCATCAACTCTATGAACTTCTAGGAGAAATCCTTCACAGTAATAAGCACCACAGCAAGCACCTGAGGTGTTCTGAGCTGCATGTTTAGTGACTAAATGATCAAATACCATGCTACCAAATTCAAAATCCCCATTTCCAACTCGCTGGGAGCTCCCTGAGAGGATGCCCTGGTAGTGTTGTGTTGTGTTTTCATGTGCAGAGATGGCCTTTGCACCTTGGTACAAACATTGCACTTTTCAAAACTTCAGAAGTTGTTCATTCATTCATTCATTCATTCATATTAATTCATTCAGAGTACGCCTAGATTCTCTTGTCCTTTCTTCATTTGTGTCAGTACATCAAATTAAAATAACTGAAATTTCTAATACTTAAAAACACTAAAATTACTCATGACTGTAGTTTGATTGGGAGCTGTTAAAATATAAAATATGGAAACTGGATTACAGTAAATGCATTCTGTAAGTGTTGTGGCTTTTACTCTTCCTCAACGCTTTGCCTCAACGCTTTGCCTCAATGCTTTTGGGGGCTTAGTGCTCTGGTCAAGAGAGAGAGTGGGGCTGCTAGGGCAGGAGACTCGAAGAATGGAGACAAGACAGGGTGTGATTCAGTCTCTTTCTTTTATCAAGTCTCTTTTTTATCAAGTCTCTCTTATCGAGTCTCTCCTATTGAAGAGAATTCTGAGGTATTTATATACGCAAGCAGGAGAACACAGGTGAAAACACTTTACCACGTGCACCATACAGCTGAGGTCACTAAACAGCAAAACAAGCTATGTGGGATAAACATTTATATTTATCAGAATGTGCTTCAGCTGTTATAGGCTTTTGACAACCAAGTCTTTCATCAGGGTATATGGTTCCAGATGACTGCAAAGTTGATCTAGCCGCTTTCTACTAAAGTCGGCTCCCAACATGTAAGGTTTTCTAAAGTTCATTAAAAAAATTGAAGCTAACATTGTTCTGTGTCTTCATCCCACGTTGTATCTGACCCCATCATCCGGGAGATGCCTGCCGTCTCCCACAGCCCCGTTCATTTCTTCACTCATGTCCACTCCATGTATTTTTGTTGTTTCTTCACTTTACCCTAAGTTCTGCATATAATCATGGATAAATTCTCATGTGTTTTAGAATTTCATACAGAAGAGACACATTAAGAATAAAAGTTCATATGAGCTGAAATGTTACATACCATGTGCTCTTTAAAAGGTATTGGAGCGAGTGCACCCACTGTTTAGGACTAAATGCTCAGCCCTGAAAACATACATATGGGTAATATTATATGGACCCAGCAGGTGATATCTGGGAATATATATGCATATACAAACAAATATATGAATGCAATAACAATTGATGAAATAAGAGGCCATGGGTTTGAAGGAGACCAGGGAAGATTTTTAAAGAAGAAAGGAAAGGGAGAAATGGTGTAATTAAATTAAAATCTAAAAATAAACAAAAACACGGGTGCAGTAGAAACATAACATGGGAGACCTGGCTTAGGTAGGCAGTTCAGGGAAGAGTTCTCTAACGAAGAGTTGGACCAAGTTAAAAGGCAGGCGACAGAAAAGGATAGAAGGCTGGTTCATCAATCCAGCTTTGAAGAGTTGGGGGAAATCTTCTGGTTTGAAGAGAGTAGGAAAACCCCAGTGTGGCTAGAGACTTTGAAGCAATGGTCCCCAACCCTGATGGCACTTAGGAAGCTTTGGAAACATCCAAGGTCCTGAAGTCCATTCCTCAATTTTAATGATGATTAGAGAAGATAAGACACTGAATTTACTCTCCCTAGGTAATTTTAATATGCGACCAAAATTCAAAATTACTGCCTTAAAGACAGGAGATGTGTATCTGGAGGTAAAGATTAGACCATGTGGTTCTTGTCACGGTTTTGATGTTTAGTCTTTTGGCTTATTGATTGCCCTTGAAATTGCCATGTAGCTGAGCTTGGTCTTGAATTTCTGCCTTTCCTGTTTCTACTTTACAACAGCTAGAATTACAGAAATGAGCAACCAGGCCTGGCAGGGTTTTGTCTTTATATTAAAGACAGTGAGAATACTTGACAAATGGGTATGTAAACTTCTCCCAGGCATGCAAGCTCTTGTCATCTTAGAATCAGAGTAGTTGAGATTAGCCACAAGGGACCCTCAAGGCACGAGACTATTGCCATTCTCCTGTGGAGGGATAGAGGTCACAGAAGGATCAAGAGCCCTTCCCCTCTTCTCCCAGGATATATAAGTGGTTATTAATTATTGGTGGGGAGAGGAGACTCTCTGGTGGTATAGTTGCCTATGACCTGGCTGTGACCCTGAAAGTAACCCCCACCCATGTTCCTGTAAGTAATCCAAAATTTGTTGTTTCACCAAGCTGGAGTTGAGTAAAATAATTCTTTGGTGTGACATGGCCTTTAGTATTGATCATCCAATCTGAAAACTGATGCCCATAATTGATTATTTATACATTTATAAATAATCTTATTCTTGGTTGACTATTAGTTTTTTTTTTTTTTTTTTTTTTCACTGTGATAAACATCATGACCAGGTCATGGTGTTGAGGATTTATTTGGCTGGTAAGTTATAGTCTGTCATCAAGGGAAACCAAGGGAAGCTCTCAAGACAAACCTGGAGGCGAGAACTGAGGCTGAGACCATGAAGGGTCACTGCTTATAGACTCCCTTCTCCTGACTTGCTCAGCTACCTTCCTCATAGGTCCATTTTCCCGGGGGGGGGGGTACCACCCAGAGTGGGATGGACCCTTCCACACAAGTCATTAAGAAATGCCACAAGCTTTTCCACAGGCCAATCAGTTGGTGGCAACTTCTCAAGTGAGTTTCCTTCTTTAGTGTGAAGTTGACCTAAACTAACACAGATAACATTGACTTTACATTTATCCCCTTACTATTTGATGTTTATTATCTCCTGACAGTCTGTCCACCTGCCTACAGGTCTTTAGGCATCTGCAAGCTCACAGCTACAGTCTTCTCTGGTGGCTTTCATTTTTGCTGTTATTATCTATTTTCAATCTACAAAACATTAACAATTACATGGTCATATGTCTTGTCATATTTTATCACTTAGTAGTTAAACTCCATTACATACCTCAGGCTTAATAAAACAATGAACTAGAAAGCTATGTTGGAAGAGTATTGGAGCTGAAAAACTCTTAGCCTTGTGTGGAGAAATTTGAAGAGAAATCTCAGCAGATGTCAGAAGAGCAGAAAGAAGTTATCGCCATAGTCCAGCTATCTGTGGTCAGAGTAGGGTGAGCTTCCAGCTATTTATTACAACATAACAAACTTTGCCGAACTCAGTGGCAAAAATAATCACTTAATTCTACTCATAGTCTCCTTGCTTTGAATATGGCACAATGAGGAAGTCTGTTTTAGCACCACAATGTCTAGGATCTCATGTAGGCTCTGGAACAAGGGAGTGGCTGAAGACTTAAGTCATTCAGCACCAAATTCTTTCACAGGCCCAAGCCCAATTTGAGATTACTAATGGGCTGGCTTGGCTGGAACTGGGCACCCCAGGCTAGTACAGCCTCTCTGATTGAGACCCTCCCAGCAAGATGGCCTAAAGTAGCATTAAATTACAGGACTACCCAAGATTCCAAGAGTCAGTGTTTCAAAGACCAAGATGTACTATGTGCACTTTGAAGTTCTTGCCTCAGTAGCCACAAAGCATAATTTCTCCTAGTCCTTGTGAAGCAGTTATAAGTCCATTTGGACCCAAGAGGAGAAGGACAGACTGCATTTCTCAAAGGAATGGTTTCTACCTTGTGCATATAACCCACATGGCAGAGCTGTGTCCCAGGCAAGAAAACTACAACATCTATTTATTTCTTAGCTAAAATGTTTTAAGTGGATGATTTATCTCTATATTGAAAACAAAACAAAACAAAACAAAAAAACCAAAAACAAAACAAAAAAACAAAACAAAAACAGAAATCGGAAACTTAGTGGGAAAACAGATTAGGATGTCCAAATTTGCAAAGAGGACAATTTCCAACTGAAATATGTAAAAAATTTTCAAGATTCAAAAATAAGCACTTTTGTCTCAGCTGCTGAGATGGCTCAGCAGGTAAAGGCATTTGACCCCCAATTTGACAACCTGAGTTTGATCCCCATAACCCACATGAGGAAAGAAGACAACCAACTTCCTAAGCTCTCCTCTGACCTTCATATGGATGCCTCCCTTAGGTAGTGGTCTTTCTTTCTTTCTTTCTTTCTTTCTTTCTTTCTTTTTTTCTTTTCTTTTCTTTCTGTTTTAAAGATCTTTCATCTAAAACAGAGAGAACATAAGGAACGAAACAGAGCACATGGAAAGGATGCACCATCCGTCTACCCATTGTTCACTGAGAGATAGCTGGAGCACACACTGTGTGCCCTGTCTGGTGCTCATCTTGAATACTCACTCTTATAATTCAGTGGGAAGGCCAGTTTGTCATCACCATCTCTAAGTATAACTGTGATGGAGACAGCTGCTTCCTGCTTCCTGCCCTGCTCCTGAAAGGTGTGAGAAAGCAGACTGGATGAGCACTGCTTTTCCTAGGAACCAACACAGGCCTCATCCCTCTATATAAGAAATGGTAGCTACAACAGGGAGATCTGAAGGGAGGGGAGGTGACCATGTATAGAAGCATAGGTGCTTCTGAGTAAGACATAGCACACTTGTTTCCGACAGGCTCTGGCCCTAGCCCTAGTCTCTCACTTTAATACATCCTGTGACCATTCTCAACCTGGCTACCTGACTGCTAAGGACTGGCCAGACTCCAGCGTCCTGCAGTTATTCTGAGAGGTGCAATTATTTCAGGAAAGTTGGGAAAACCATTTTATAGAATGTACATGGATAAATGTTGGAGTTGACTAAAAAACAAACAAACAAACCAAACAACCTTTCGGTGAGATATCAAATCCATCTTTACTGCTGTTTACATGGCATTTTCCAAAAGTTCTCCAAAAGAAACCATTGGAGCTGTTCTCATAGCCATGAAACACCTCTATCGCTCGGTCAGCTGAGTTTATGCAAGTCTCACTACTTGTTAATTGTATTTTGGGTTGCATACTAGTCAAATTCAAATATATTATTAATAATAATCAGTTCCAGGAAATTTTTTAAAAATGTTCATTCAAATTATCTTCATTCACTGATGGTCAGGAAAGTGAGTCATGCTAGAAGCAGGCACTAGGTAAAGAAGAATGGGATAGAGGAAAGTGAGTCATGCTAGAAGCAGGCACTAGGTAAAGAAGAATGGGATAGAGGAAAGTGAGTCATGCTAGAAGCAGGCACTAGGTAAAGGAAGAATGGGATAGAGGAAAGTGAGTCATGCTAGAAGCAGGCACTAGGTAAAGAAGAATGGGATAGAGGAAAGTGAGTCATGCTAGAAGCAGGCACTAGGTAAAGAAGAATGGGATAGAGGAAAGTGAGTCATGCTAGAAGCAGGCACTAGGTAAAGGAAGAATGGGATAGAGGAAAGTGAGTCATGCTAGAAGCAGGCACTAGGTAAAGAAGAATGGGATAGAGGAAAGTGAGTCATGCTAGAAGCAGGCACTAGGTAAAGGAAGAATGGGATAGAGGAAAGTGAGTCATGCTAGAAGCAGGCACTAGGTAAAGGAAGAATGGGATAGTTTCAGGATTCATTATTTTTATATCCTGAGGAATGGCTTTGGAGACGACATTTTCAAAAAAATGTTTCTAAACTTAGAAAGGAAAAAGCCTTAGAAGTTTTTTTTTTTTTTTTTTTTTTTTTTTTTTTTTTTTTTACATAGTTTGATCTGCTATAACAAAGTATAATAAGCTTAACAGCTTCCAAACAACCGATACATGGTTTGAAGTTGTGAAGGCTGGAGTCCTTGCTTGAGAAGTGAGCATTCAGCAAGGACTACTCCATGGCTCTCACACACTGCCCGCACTGCAGTGATGTGTGTGTGTGTGTGTGTGTGTGTGTGTGTGTGTGTGTGTGCAGGCACTCCCATAGGCCTGCCTTTCCATTCCTAAAGGGCGGGCTTTGCTCCCATGCTCTCATTGCCTCATGGGGCCCCACCTGAAGATAAGACCTTCACCTTAGAGAAGAGGAGGAAACATGTCCCAGCTCACAGGACTTTCTTTGAAGATGTGGCAATACTAATTTTATCCAGGTTTAAATAGTTTTCTTATCACCAGAGAAAAAGGAGGAGGAACAGAAGGAAGAGAAAGAAGATGAGGAAGAAGAGAAATAATAATAATAGAAGAAGAAGAAGAAAGAAGAAGAAGAAGAAAAAGAAGAAGAAGAAGAAGAAGAGGAGGAGGAAGAGGAGGAGGAGGAGGAGGAAGAGGAGAAGGAGGAGGAAGAGGAGGAGGAGAAAGAGGAGGAGGAGGAAGTCGAAGTGGAAGGGGAAGGGGAAGGGGAAGGGGAAGAATAAAAAGGGGAAGGGGAAGGGGAAGAAGAAGAAAGAAGAAGAAGAAGAAAAAGAAGAAGAAGAAGAAGAGGAGGAGGAGGAAGAGGAGGAGGAGGAAGAGGAGGAGGAAGGGGAAGGGGAAGGGGAAGGGGAAGGGGAAGGGGAAGGGGAAGGGGAAGAATAAAAAGGGGAGGGGGAAGGGGAAGAAGAAGAAAGAAGAAGAAGAAGAAGAAGAAAAAGAAGAAGAAGAAGAGGAGGAGGAGGAGGAAGAGGAGGAGGAGGAAGAGGAGGAGGAAGGGGAAGGGGAAGGGGAAGGGGAAGGGGAAGGGGAAGGGGAAGGGGAAGAAGAAAAGGGGGAAGGGGAAGAAGAAAACAGAAGAAGAAGAAGAAAAAGAAGAAGAAGAAGAGGAGGAGGAGGAGGAAGAGGAGGAGAAGGAAGTGGAAGGGGAAGGGGAAGAAGAAAAAGGGGAAGGGGAAGGGGAGAAGAAGAAAGAAGAAGAAGAAGAAGAAGAAGAAGAAGAAGAAGAAGAAGAAGAAGAAGAAGAAGAAGAAGAAGAAGAAGAAGAAGAAGAAGAAGAAAGAAGAAAGAAGAAGAGGAGGAGGAGGAGGAGGAGGAGGAGGAGGAGGAGGAGGAGGAGGAGGAGGAATATTTTGAGATTCCTCTCAAGTCAGATTTCATTTTCCCAATTCTGGCTGCACAGCCTCCGAGAGTAATGTCTTTTACCACATGTAGCACTCATCTCTGTCCTGTTGCCTAGTCATCACTTACAGTGTCACTGACATGATTCTACAGGTAAAGGTGCTTGCCATCAACTCTGACAACCCAAGTTGGAGCCCCAGAACCACATAGTAGAAGAGAATTGAGTCCTGCTGGATGTCCTTTCGAATCTACATGCACATGCACACTGTAGTGTGAACGCTTTCTTTCTGTTTCTCCATTTCTCTTTCTCTCTCTGCAAATAAATAAATCTAAAGTCATTTTTTAAACTGGAAAAGCCCCTGAGTAGACATTTCTTTAAAAAAAAAAATAAGACATGTGGATGAATATCTCATTTAAAGAAAGACTCATGAATAATCAGGGAAATTCCAGTCAAAGACACAATGAGAGATACTGTCCACCTGTAAGACTGATGCAGTTTAAAAGATGAAAAATGAACGCTGGCCAGGATTTGAAGAGAATTTTTCTATACTGTGGATGGGGATGTGAACTATTGCGGCCATGGAAAACAAAAGGGAGATTCCAAAACCAAACCAAACCCAAAACAGGAACAAACTGACCTTATGATCCCCCAGACACAGGAAGACAACTGCTGTGGGTTCTTCCTTATAGATGGGACCTGAAAGCATCAAGCCACAGAGGAGAGCCGAGTAATGGCTGCCTGTGGTCGAGCTGGGGAAGAGGGCCTCGGGGGGAGGCTGGTCAAAGACTATGAGGCTTCAGATAGACAAGACAGTACCTTCTGGAGAGCTTTAGCCTAACCCAGTAGGTGAGTGAAGTTAATAAAGGTGCATTGTTGCTGAAACAGCAGATGTAAAACCTCCTCGCCATAGAACAGTGAGCATATGAGATGGGCAGCTATGCTCATCAACTCAGTTCAATCATTTCATTATGTTTGTCTGGACCAAAAAGTCAGATTGTACTGCACACTCTCTATAAACACAACTTACTCGTCAATTATATCCTAATAAAGTGGGAAGGTCTGAATATACAAGAAAGGGAAAATACAAGATTCTCATTAATAAACGTAAAGACAGTTATTCTGCATTAATAGAATTAGAGTGTTAGTATTGCTGCTAATTCACATGCCTCCACCAACAGATTATTTGCTTTGCACCAGATCTTCATGTCATCCTAAAAAAAAAGTAGTTTAGAAATACGTTAACAGAAAAACGGAAGATTTCGTTCATTTCTACCTGATAAATTAAGGCATTAATGAAATGCTAGTGAGATTACAGTTTCTCAGGAACACGCCATTAAGGTATAAAGGATGGCTTCATTGGGTCGTGCATGCCTATGATGCTAGTGTGTGGAGGATGAGACAGAAGAAGCAGAATTGCAGTCAGCCTGGCTGTATAGAGTCCTCCATCCCCAAAGAGGGACAGGGTAAAGAAAATACACACACACACACACACACACACACACACACACACACATGCACACGCTTTCTATTTCTAGAACCCATGAAAAAAAGCCAAGTATGCAGGTATGGTGTTTTACACTTGGAATTCCAGTGCTTAGGAAGTGGAGAAAGGAGAATTTCCAGGCTTGCTGGCTCTCAGCCAAGCCTGATTAGCCAGCCCAAGTTCTGGTGAGAGATTCTGTCTCAACAGGACAAGGTGGACAGCTCCTCCTGGTTAAAAAAAAAAGGAAAGATTGACTCTGGTTTCTACATGCAAGTGCACACGTACACACACGCACACACACACAATCAAAAGAAACACTTCACCAAAATTATACACAGATGGTAAAAGCAAATGACCATTAGGAAAATTCAAATGAAAGCTGCAGAGAGGACAAGCCCCTCGGTATAGCTAATCTCTCAGAAGATGACAGGGAGTTGAACAGGCCTTTCCCAGCAGTAATCCCAGCACTTGGGAGGTTGAGGCAGGAGCATCTAGTCAGAGGACAGCCTGAGATGTGTAAGAGATGCTACTGCAGAAAAGGCAAAACCCCAAATAAAAAGTGTGTCCACATTTAGACAAGGACTTGTTCTCACAGGAGTGGTAGACAGTAGTTTGGTATTTTCTTATAATGCTAAGTATCCATTTAATATCACATCCAGAAGTCCTGTTTTGGGTTTTCTATCCTACTCAAAATAGCCAATAGAGGTAGATGTCAAAACAGACTGAGTTGGGGTAGGGGGAAACTCAAATCCCCTGTGACTCCAGATTTGAGCTCCAGAACCATAGCACCAGCTATGGCAGCTCAAAAGTTATTTGGGCCAGGGAAGGGTTGGACATGAACACCCCCCCACCCCTCCCCCCAGTGAAGCACTATTCCTTAGTTGCAGTTGTGTTTGAATGGCCATCCATATAAAGTTAAAATGGGTTTATCATACTGCAGCTCGATTATAAATACATAAAACTGGTGCACGCTTAAGCACCACTTACTGTGAGTGTACCGTTTCCTTTCTTGAAAATAAAAGTCCATAAATTTTTGCACCGGTCCACTTTATGGCCCAAAGTAACCACAAATCCTCAGAAGAAATTATGTTTGACTTTATTTCACATTTAATCCTTGGTTTTATCCTTTTAATTGTCCCTGTGACTGATTGCATGTCAAAAGAGCCTTTTACATTTGAAAAGAACCCTGATTTTCTTTGAGGGAATGGAGCAAAAAAGAAAAAAAAAATGGAGTTCCTGGGCAAAGCAGAGATGAGAAATGAAGATTGATTTCACTTAGGGTCCCCACGTAGAGAAGCACAAAAGCGCTCTTGTGATCCAGGAAGTGAGATTTCTACCGAGAAAACATTTGAAGATTTATTTTACAAACAAAACAACCTCTTGGATAGCAATGAAAAACATCTTCATTCTGAGTATGGGATTCAGTGATTTCCACAACCACTGGCTCTGCCACTTACTTACCGACGACAGGCTTTCTGTCTGGACTCCTCATTTTGAAGCTGTTTTGGAAGCACAGTATCTTGCTTCTAGACTCTCGGACAGCAAGACAATAATGATCAGTGGTGTGCTTGGCCCTTGCTGACTGGTTCGCAGGTGGGAACTACTTATTTTATGTGCTATTGGCAGTATTTATATTATTTTCCTACTGTGTTGTAAGTTAGAAGACTATTATTATTAATCTAGTATTTTCTCTCTTGTCTATTCAATGGACATTTAGTTTGTTTGAATGTTGAGGCAGCAATGGTAAAGAAAATCTGCAGGATGCCAGCCCGCAGGCAGCTTTCAATGCAGCAAGGAAACATCAGTATACAGGAAAAGAGAACCGAGGAGACGAATTGCTGAAGTGGATATTAGTCTGAGGGGACGGTTTGTAATCGTTGGCTACAAAACTGAGAAGGACAAGAGAAGGGAGGAGCTTGATCTCAGAATACAACTAAAAGAAGTTTACCCCATCTAAAGTACAGGGGCGCAGACGTGGGGGAGGGGTTCCGGGAGTCAAGAGCTTGGTATGTGAAGAGACAGTGGGAGATCTGGAAAGAAAGGCAGGTCAGGAGACAGCTCTGAGACAGAGAAGTCTCGCAGCTTCCGCGGTCTTGGAGATGGCCGAGGACTTCGGTTATTTTTTTCTAGATAGTGTGGGAAGCCACGGAAGCATAGCAGGCAGCGGATAGCTAACGTACAATTTATAAAGCGAAAAGCCAATGGCAAGCAGGAGTGAATCATGGGCCTGGGAGGGAGTATGGTAGTAGAGAGGTTCACGGGTGGAACCCCACATCTCTCAGTCTATGGCCAGGATCGCTTCCCTGCTTCCCTTGCCGTTTCTCCCTCCTCACTTCCCACATGGATATGCTTGTGGTCTCTGTGGCTCTGTGCGCTTTCTCTTTGCCTGAGGTTCCCTTGACTAGTCGCTGTCTGAATGGCTCCCAGGTCTCAAACTGAGTTGCTTTCCCAGTAGGATTTCACTGCTTCTTACTAGACATCTTGGCTAGTGGGCACTTATGCTGAATTGCCAATTATTCGCATAAAATAAATTTCCAGACTAAAAAGCTAGATATGAATATGAAATTATGAGTAGATCCACCTTATTTCCAATTTAAGACAATTTTAACTCTGTAAATGTATGTGACTGTGTGTGAGTACATGCAATTGAGTGCAGGTGCTCACAGAATCCAGAAGAGGGTGTCTGGTCCCCTGAAGACTGAGTGGCAGGCAGTCGCTGGGTACTGAGAAACGAGCCCTGGTCCTTTGCAGAGCAGTGCATGCTTTTAACTGCGGAGCCGTCTTTCCAGCCCCTACTTCTATAGTTATATCATAGAAGCTGGACATTTCAAACACAGCACCAACACAGTCTTTTCTCCCCTTCTTGGCCACTAAGTTCCCTCGGGTCCTCTCCACTCCTCGTTCCCTCCAACCTCGGTACAGAGCAAGTGGCCTTTGTCTCTGATCTGTTTGTCTCTTCTTGTGTTCCTGTTCTCTAGAGCCTGCATTCTAAGTGGACTAAGGTGCTGTGTGACGAACTGATGACGGTTTAGTAACATGGGTAGTCAAGGTTTTGGAAGTTATAAGATTTGGACTTAATCAAATTGGCTTTCTGCTATTAATTAATCTCAGCAGGATTTGAAAACTTCCAGACGAAGATGTCTTTCTTGAGTGGTAAGTAATCTTGACAGGATTT
The DNA here is from genome assembly GCF_011762505.2 of Arvicanthis niloticus. NCBI lineage: Eukaryota > Metazoa > Chordata > Mammalia > Rodentia > Muridae > Arvicanthis > Arvicanthis niloticus. Next base: position 15,502,204 of record NC_047668.1, read on the forward strand.
GCTAACTGAAACCGGCACACACACTTTTCATTTGTTGTTCTTAAGCATTGCGTATATTTCAGAAGAGACTTTTGTTGTTATTTATTTGTTGATCTTTGCCTTACTTAATTGGTTAAAAGTTCTTAACTACATTTGTGTATAAGTAAAATAAGCAGTTTTCATAATCTTACGTTGCAGTGTTAATGGTATAATTATACACGTGTGAACAACACACACACACACATACACACACACACACACACACACACACACACACACACACACACACACTGGTGCTGAGGACTGTACCCAAGGCTTTACACTGGCATAGCACATGTTTTACCACACCTTTGGTTTTAATAAGTACAAATTGCTATTCTGAGTCGATGTGGCTTTGAGTCACAAAATACACTTTGATCTCAAATTACATCTAAAATGCTTATCTAGGAGTGAATATTCAAGTATTAATAAGACTCACTGATTTATATCATCCTACTGCTGATGTTGCTACTGACTAGTTACTCTGGAGAGGTATACGATCACCCATCAATAATTATTGTCAATTTGTAGGACAGAAGAGTGACTTTGAACTAGTCGTTCAGATATTTAGCTGTTCAGAGGCTGAATCAAAGACAAACAGAATACTTTTTTTTTTTTCCTAATGTGAATTTCCAAGCTAAAATTTAATGCACTTCTCCTTACAGCAGACCAGGCCCAGAACTCAGCTTTATAATTAGTGGTGTGCTCAGCACAAACTGGCTTGCCCTCCTTTAAAGGACTTTCATATTTAAAAAGTTTCCAAATGCTTCCTTCAGGATACCATTCCACGGGACTAAGAATCCTGTCTTCTTCCGTAATGCAGCTCTTACTGGAGAGGATCCACCCTGAATGTTTGTTGCAGGGTCACTGTGTTCTCTGAGTGAATGAATAGATGGATTTGTGAAGACATCTGGCTGTAGCACCAGAGGAAACAGTGGACGGTGAGTGTTTGCAAAAATAAATGGATGAACATAGTAGGTTGTTTTTGTAATTTTAATTTTCTTTTCCAAATATAAATCAACAGAATCGCCTAAAAGGTTGACATCAGAGGGGTGGGAATGTTCTTAATCAGAGCTGATTTCCAGAGTCCTGGCTGGAGAAAGGGGTTGCCTAGAGTGTTCAGCATTTCCCCTAATGTGGAGTAAGTGCCTTCAAATGCTTGTTAAATTGGTAGTTGACCTGCGCTTGGACTCAGATAGATTAAATTAGTAGCTTTGAAAATGAGAAGTACCTGGGAGTAGTCCGGACATGATTTTCCTAAATCATGCCTCCACCACTGACACACAGTGTGTATGTTCTTGTCTCTGTAGGTGAACCATGGAGACAGAAGACACGTTGCCCTCACTGGGCTGGAGGGAGATACAGAAGAGGTGTGGTTATCATTTTTTGACTTTGAGCTTTAACCAGGTTGTGCTAAAGGTGAATGGGCCGCAGCTTTGCAGCTCCCCTGGAGAACTATGTAGAGCAGTAATTCAGAAAAATATGGCAAATTCTCAGATTAATTATTGGAACAATATCTGAACCATGAAAAGTTCCGTCTCCAGAAGAAGATTTAAGGAGGGCTCACACCACTAATTGTCATAGACTCCTTGTTACGTTTATGGATTTTTTCATTTTGTAAAGCAGTGATTCATTTACAAGAGAAATTTGAACAGTGATTCTAGCAAAAACGCTAAATTAATACAGACATTAGCCCAGGCTCTACATGTGTGATGTTGGCAGGCTGTGTGCAGCCTTTGTTCCTGTGGACACTGCCGATGGGAAGACAACCTCCTTGTTTTCTTCTCCTCAAGACGTTTACCAGAATGTGAACCCTGATGTGTCCTTGCCCCTGAAATTCATTATGCGGCCTTCAAAGGCCTGCTGGCCCTCTAATTAGGCAAGTTTTCTTGCCTGATTTCTTAAGAAAGGGACAAAGCCATCTGAATGCAGCGGCATCTTTTCACAATATGGAGTCTTTATCATTTTCCTTTCTCAATGATTTCACAAATAATGATGTGTAGGGGAGTGGGAAGAAAGGCACGCCAGCGTATACTCGCCAATCATCCTGTATTGTTTTCAAAGAATGGACAGGCGTTATCCTACACTTTGGGTCAAAGGAAAAGATTTTACAACTGTGCTAGGATTGTAGGCATGCCCATGTAGAAAAGTTTCAGTTTTAGAGTCAACAAAAATCATAGCATCTCCTCCCAGTTGGCTTGTTACATCAAATCTCTTTAGGCAAAAAGGCCACGGAAATCTCATATCCTGCCATCCTTCCCCAGCCCCTGTGTGTGCCATGCTTGTTGGTTCTATGAACTCTAAGCAATGGGTAGGGCAGTGCAAGTGATGTCATCGCAAGTGATGTCAGAGGAAGAAGGCTAGGCTTTGAAGAGATGTTCTGGTCTTCATGTGTTGGCCCAGCCTTACCACTCACTGTCTTCATCTGTGAAATAGATTCACTTACAGATCCTCACAAGTGAGCACGAGTCCACTATACTGGAGATGGAGTTCCTTTCATGTGATAGACAGTCACAGCTCCCACTGCTGCTGCTTATGCTATGGCATAAAGTCTTGGAGTGGATGTCTCTCCTTCAAGTTCTGCTTTTTGAAACTGTCTCATAGTTCATACATCAAATGTTTCCATGCCTTTCCTCATTTACTCATTTTATAAATAGGAACTGTAGACTTATGTCTAAGTCATCCTGATCTGACACTCTCCCTCTTCTTGGAAAACTACATCAAAGTGCCTATTGGTATTTTTTAAAACTCCAGTATCCTTTACTTACTGTGTCCACATTTTACACATGAAACAGAAGTGAATACATTTTTATAGCAATAGCAATGTAGGTGTCTCTGTTTTAGAGCAGTATTAGTGTTAGCAGCCAAGATACAGACCACTAGATATCAACACTCTGTAACTGAAGCCCATGAGCTTAGCTGGCTTAAGGAACACATTCTGACTTTAGGTCTGCCCCACTGTGGGTTATTTTCTCGACTGTGGAAGGCCATCTGCGATCTGAGGAACCACGGAAACAGGAGTGTATGTATGTGGCATGTCCTCCATCTTGTATAAGACTGTAAGTTTTCAAACAGTACAAATATACAATTTTTGTGTTCTGTGGAGGACCCAGAAGAGTCAGATTATCAAAAATAGGTAATAAAAAAAAAAAAAGCCCCGCTTTACATGTGACTCAGCTTTGTGTTCTCTGACTCTCTGAACTTTTGAGTATTAGTAGATTTCTGTAATCACTGCTGTTCTGGGAAGTAATTACAGTCTGTGTTTGATTCTCTAGGGGATTTTGAGATGGAGTGAACCTTGATATCCAGGCCCTACAAATCGTATCTGCAAGCTCATTTTAATCCAAAGTTTTAACGTTTTCCCCTAGTGGGCTTTCAGCAAGAACTAATGACAAATAGAAAAATGGAAAACAAATGGTATTGAACAGGAACCCACAGGCCTTTAAACAACTGTGGTAGCAGTGAGACTTTCGGGATGTAGAAGAAAACTGATGTTTTGGCCATCTCAGGAGACTGAGGTTGTTGCCCTGGGGTCCGTTCTTCACAAAGGCTTGTAGACTACAGAGAGAGCCAGGGATGTCTGCAAGGCCCAGCAATTCACATTAGGAGTAATCCCAGCATGCTTTGTGAGGTTAACTTAATGTTCATCCTAGAGAGATTGATTTAGCCTTCTGAATGTTCACATTATGTTAACATTCGCACAGCTAATTCTTATGAAGCACCTACTGTGCTCAAGAGTGCCGCGCCTACTGTGTTCAAGAGTGCCAGCCTGGCCCTGTGGTCTAATGTTTTGCTTGTCCTTCATTCCACTGTAATTCTCCTTGAGTGGCTACCAGCAAAATCTTCATGTTCAGAAAAGGAAAATGCTCCATTTGTCATTTTGGAGCAGAACTGTGCCCATCAACCTTGAATCACTGGAAGGGCCTCCTGCACTCAGCTATTGCTTACATCCCGTTGTCATCATTATTCCAGGCTCCTGAAAGGGAGCGGAGAGCGATTCTCTTAATGCCAACTGTGATTTGCATGTTCATAGAAGGTTTGAAGTTTCAGAAATTAAATGTCGGGGTGTAAAATTTTCTTGAAGGAAGCAAGTATGATTGCATCGAACTTTCAAAGTACAATCAAAGTCTAAAGGAAATATAATTATTATTGTCGGTTTATCACCTCAAACATGTTGTTGTAAATGTCATTATATCAGATGAGTTTTGGAACAGGTTTTCCATTTTGCACTTTATTTGACAAGGTGATTCATTGTTTAGTGCAGTTTAAGATGTCAGTCCTTCTGGAAAGAATTGAGCTGAGCTGATGTGCATAAGAACATCCTTCCATCAAAGTATATGATTAAGGAAGGGTTAGGCTTCTAAATATTGTTTCCAAACTTACTTTGAATAAGAGTGCTTTCTCTGAGATGTAATTTGCCACAGCCTTCTCCATCTGGGAGAATATGCGAAGACTGCATAACTATGTATGGTGTTCTCTGCACAGCTCTAAGCCTGATCAAGATAACCCTTCCTTGGGTGAATTTGTTTCTACCATGGACTCCTATCCAGTTACCGTTGTTATGGTTTTATTCTCTTTTTAATCAGTGTCTAGCATCTCACCAAGGTGATAGAGTGAGCTCTTCGGCCCAGCACTATTGCATGCACTATATAGGGATACCACATATCAGTCAAACAATACTAAATACTTTGTAAGGCTCTAGAAGAGAACTAGAACCTTCTTTTTACTACTTTGATATTATTGAAGTTAATTTATTATGTCAAAATTGTAAAGAACATAGATATTCATACCAACAGAGAAAGCCACTACATCTTACTAAGGATCAGGAACTAACTGGTCTATTCAAAGCAATCTTATAAATGATATACATGCCATTGCATGATTAAGGGACACGAGACTGTGAAAATGAGTAATTTGCCTAAGGACATTTAACAGCAAACAGTAGAGCTGGGATTTCCAAATGAAGTGCTGACTCCCATACCCAGAGTTCTCCTGTGGTTGGTATGTGTAGTACATACATACCATACACACAAAAGCCTGGATACCACAGGCTGAAAAATTAAAAATCCAAGAGCCAGGAGTATTCAGAGATTAAAGGACAGCACTCTGAACTGGGTGGATGAAGAGCTGTCTTCTCAGTTCTATTATGCAGAGAATAATGTTTCTGGAAGTAAGAGCCAGGAATAGGTTAGTTGCTTTGGCGCTCTTGGCCCGTGAGGTCCTCTAAACCTCTCAAACACAATAGGCTATTGCCAATATTCTTGGTTTTCCTTCTGAACTTGATGATAAGACCACACTGTGGAAGATACTGAGTACTTAAGTCATAGAACATGAAGAAATTAAACTGTCACTGACCTGGGAGCTTCATCCCTACTGGCTAGTTTTTGTGGTGCAGGAAAAGGCTATGCATGCTACTGGAGAAGAAAAGTAATCATTACTCCTACCCGACTGTGAACCCTGTGAGTAAGGGAATGACTGGCCTGCTGTGGCATGCCCATGTGTACAATGGAGGCATAAACAACATAGGAACGACCAACCACTTTCTGATTTGATTTAAGGACCTCTCCACAAGATGAAACTTATATCTGGCATCATTATCATGCCAAGAACTTATGGCTAGATAGGTTCTAGGAGAGAAGCTACAATGGTTATTCTATGTGATGGTTTAAATGAGATGTGCCTCATAGTCTCAGGCATTTGACTATCTGGCCTCCAGATGGTACTGTCTGTAGAGTAGTGGTTTAAATGACAATGGCCCCTGTAGAATCACATATTTGAATACTTGGTCCTCACTTGGTGAGTCTGTTTGAGAAGGATTAAGAGATATGGTCTTGCTGGAGATGTGTCCCTGCTTTGAGGTTTCAAAAGCCCTTGTCTTTCTTACTTAACTCTTTCTGCTCTATAGCTGTTGTCTCAATATGTGAGTCCTTAGCTTCTGTTCCAGTGTCATGCTATACCTGCTTGTTGCTGCCATGCTCTCTACCATGATGGTCATTGATTCATCCTTTGAAACTGTAAGCCCAATAAGCTTGTTCCTTTATAAGATGCTACGGTCATGGTACTGTGTCAAGTACATGGCACAGCAAGTACTTGACACAGAAAAGCAACTAAGACATGGAAGGTTAGGAGGTGAGGCCCAGTTGGAGGAAGCATGGCACTGGGGGCCAGGCTTTGAGAGTGTAATAGACTCATGTCATCGTTTTTGTTCACTATTCCTTTTTTGTGCCTGTGGTACAATGTATAAGAGTTTGGCTTTCACTTCCCACTGTCATGCATTCATTCATACATTATGGCCTTTAACTCTCAGCATAAGCCCACACTAACTCTTCCATTAACTACCTTGGTCATGATGCTTTATTGCAGAACAGAAAAGTAGCTATACAGTCAGCAAAATGGACTAGTATTAAACTGATTCCTAATGACGTTTTGTTATGCCCATAGATGAATGCATCTCTTAACTGTCATCAGAGAGTTTCTGTTTGCAGTATATGTAGATTGACACAGAGACCTACAACTGGTATAAGTGCAAAGAATGAGAGACTACAGATGCTCAGCCCTAAATAGGACATCTGCATCACAGCCTCTCCTCCCGAAGCCCAGGAATGGTTGCAGAATGGGGGATGGAAATAGTGTGAAAGCCAGAGTTATAGATGACTACAGGAAACAGTATCTTCTAGACATATTAGGGCAGCTCCACATATGAACTCACAACAATTATGACAGCATGTAAAAGATCTGTACAAGCTCAAGCCAGACCAAGTCACAACATGTCGACGGAAGTGGGCATGTAGTCTCTCCCAGCTGAGGAGCTTTTATATTGCAAGCAAGAGCTGATGGGTGAGCGAGAGTCAGTTTTCTCAAAGATTATAGCCCCTGATAAGTTGGACACACTTCAGTGGGAGACCACACATCCATAAATGTATGGGCAGTACAAATTGGACTTAAGCTTTTTTATTTTTGGTCACCTTGTTAGTAAGGGTTTCTGTTGCCACGATGAAACACCATTATCAAATTATCAAATTATTAGCATTATCAAATGCTCAAAAAAGCATTTGAGGAATAAAGGGTTTACTTTACTCATGGTTCATAATCAAGGGCAATTATCGTAGGGACTCAAGCAGGCCAGGAACTCGGAGACAGGAGCTGATGCAGAAGTTATGGAATAGTGCTGAGAACTGGCCTGCTTCTCATGGCATGTTCAGCCTGCTTTCTTATCTATCCCAACTCAGGAGTGTCTCCCCACATGGGCCCTCCCCAACATTCATTACATAAGAAAATGCCCCACAGGTTTCTCTGCGTGCAAACTGATCTTATGGAGGTGTTTTTACAGTTGGGGTTTCTTCAGCTCAGATGACTAGCTGTGTCAAGTTGACATAAAACTAGTCAGCACGGACACAGAGTTGGATGGGTAATAAATCAGGGGTAGATCTGGGTGGAGTTAGGTAAGGGGACCGAATATGATAAAAACACAAAAATTTATATGATAAAAGCACAAAAAATAACTAATAATATTTTTTAAAGCATGGGTTAAAAAAAAACCAACATCAAATTTATCCCTTTTCTCATGTGAAGCCGATACCTGCTTGCAATAATAGTCCTTCTTTTGTATACACACTTCTCTGTGTGGTATTTTTTTTAAATCAATTCATTGTATTAGCTTCTAGCTTCTGATTTTAGATGCACTTGAGCTCAAATGTAAGCTGCAAGAACGATATTCTTTTCTTCTTCTTCTCCCCACACTGAAACCTGTGCTGGTTTCAACAAAGGTTACAAAGTTCCAGAAAGTTATATGCAGAAGAACTTTAAATATCTTGCAAATTACATTACTTAACAATAACCAGGTAGAGGGTATCATGTGCCCAAAATTCCCGCTTTAAGCTGAATTTGAGAAGACTATTTTTTATGAGAGATTCAATGAACAGTGGTTGAGGATATAAAATAATGGTGAGCTATTTATGTAGTTGCCATTAAAAAATGACAGCTATGTCCTAGCTGAATGGTATCCTTTCAGTGGTGAAGCAGAGGTGGACTTTATACTCACAAAGATTCAAGGCTGACAATGGTCAGAGCCTCAGTTTTCCTTGAATGGGGGGAAGTCCAGGGTAATATGGAAAGATCTCAGTTCCAACTCAGTCCAGTTGCTTAGCATTTGAGTCAAGACACCAGATTTAGCATTCATTTGAAACTTGCAATATGCCATACTAGGCGAAGTGCTCTCATGACTCTGTTCACATTAGCAGCAACACCAGAAGATTTGTGTGTGCACTTGAACATGGGGTTTGACCTCGTAAGTCACTGCACGAAGTATCTCTTGAGAAGTGAGATCAGCTTCCTTCTGAGACTTAGAAAGAGTAGATCTGTACATGTATAGCATCCATCCACGTCATTTGCATATACGGTTTTAGATTTATAGAGCTAAAATGCTCACCATACATTTCTTAAGTGACTTACTATTGCTCAACAAGAAACAGATTTTGTCCTTGGTCTCAGATGCCCAGGTTTAGATTCAGATTGTAGCCCTATACTGCTAACAGTGCCTTGGCCAAGTTATGTATATTCTCTGTTCCCTGATCTGTCCATTTTTCAAGTAGTACTTAAGGCATGGGTTCTTGTTTAGAAAGCACCTAGCCTATAAGAACAATTATAAATGTAGCAAAAGCTATGCAGTATTTGCTTAGTAACCTTTTTCTAAAAGCAATATGCTTATACTGAGTAGTAAAGTAATCCTATAGAAGCATTTGTCCTTGTTTTGAGAAATGGTCTCACTATGTACTCCAGGCTGGCTTTGAACTCTCTGTGTGGTATTCAAATCCATGAGCATCCTTCCTTACCTACTGAAGCACTGAGGTCACACCTGTGCTACCACATCTGCTTCTAAAGCATATATTTGGAGCGTTAACTCTTGCTAGTCTTCAATAAAATTTGAAGTTTAAAGTCCCCCTTTATATTAGTTTAGATTTTTATTGTTTTTTAAATGTATAACTGCTAGTTATTTATCTTTTGCTACAGGTACATGCCATGTTTTATAGGCAACAGTCTTTACAGATGTCTTTTAAAGCAAACACCAGATTATAGCTTGCACTGTAAATTCTGTACTTGGGAGGCTGAGGCAGGAGGATTGCCAGAAATTCAAGGCTAATCCAGACTATAAAGATGCTGCCACCACCAAACAAACAAATAACAACATAAAATAAAGCAAACAGGCATGTATTCTAGGGTAACTGGAGAAGGGAACAGAGCAATGATTTTGTTATATAAGTACCTTATTCACATTATTTAACGAGCTATCCATTAAAAGCATATGTAAATGGTATCTGTTGACTCTATATAAAGAAATTAGAAGGAATCAGTGATGGACTCTCGTAAGAATCATGGAGACCCAGATACACACAGAGAGCAGGGCGAGATTTCATAGCACTAGTTGTCAAAATGTGAGTTCTGTATTCAAAATATGTGGATTTCTGTGTTATAAATAGCCTATATTTTATAAATATGTGGATGCAGGTCAGCAAGATGAGTTAATGGATAAACATGTACTCCAAGCCCGAGGACCTACCTGGTGGAGAAAACCAAGCCCTTGCTCGTTGTTTTCTAACCTCTGTAAATGCACACACAAAGTAAACAAATGTAACAAAAAAATATGTGGGCGGGCTGGAGTTCGTGACTAACAGAGTGCTTGCCCAGCAGCCATAGGGCTTTAGGTTCCTTTCCCAGTTCCACACCTTTATTTTTTTTAATTGAGAAATTATAGTGAGTTTAGAGAATTAAAATGATTAATTAAGATGAAATATTGAACAGACAAAAACCCCTAAGAAAAATGATAAAAAAAAAAATTGTCCCATTTACATGGGAAAACAAAAAACAATCAAACAAGCAGTCTCATTTATGACTCTAGAAGACAGTTAAGAGACTTGATTTTTATGGATAAGAGAGAGTGGGGAATGGACTGTAGCGCGGAGAGCAAGCTGGGTGACATAAGAGTTTCTGCACATAAACTGTATTCCCTCCACAGGACAGTCTCTCAATAGAAGCATTGTATACATAACTTCTAAAAGCATTTACGCATGGCATCACCAAGCACTGATCCGGATGTTTAAAGTGATTAACTAATCCTGAGGCATGACCAATGACCTGATAACCACTTTTTGCATTGTTTATTTTGTGTACCGCTGACCAGAGCTTCTAACGGACATGAGAGAACAGAGCTGAAGTTGGCCTGTCAGTCCCCAAGGTGGGCTCTTAAAATGGACGATGCACAGAAGTGATTATAGAGCCACTACTTTCACTTGCGCCACAGTATGATGTCATTACTTTGTGTGTGCCAGGATGTGAGACAAAGCTAAGGAGTCATGGACTTCATTGTGTAATATTCTGAAGGAAGGTTGGCACAGAAGCACTCGGATCATCAATCACTTCATCAGAACTCTTTCCGAGGCTCAGTTCCACATCAAGCTACACACAGAAGCCAGACAGAAGTGGGAAGTGCAAGAGCCATGGCTTGCATTTTTCAGTCTAGTAAGATGGTCTCTGGGGACTTCTCTCCTAAGGGAAAAGTATCAGAGAATTCCAAGCAGAGTGTTGCAGTGCCTTGTCTCTTTCTCCGTGGAAAGCGCCCATGGAACCTGTGCATTTTCAACAATCCTGATCTCAAAACCCCCAAGGGGCATGACTCCAAATCCCCGTGATTGAAGTTCAAAACAACCTTTTGAGAGAAAGGGCACAGATCATATTCATATTCATCTTCTTCTTTGACTTTGCAGCTCCGTTTTCTGACTCCAGATAATTTCAGTTGAAACTTTACATCTTCAAATTAGGAAAAACAACTCTATTGCTTACTCAGTCTCTAGTCTTTTATTTAGTAAGCACTTAGAAGATGCATGTACTTATAGAATGACTGTGTAAAGCTTTGGAGGCCCCTATAGAATGGAAAGCTTTAAGTGTAAGACCTTTATAAAACGGGCATGAATGTGTGTACAAGAGGAAACAGGGAGGGTAGACTAAGAAAATAAATCTTTGCCAATTGGAAGGGAGCAAGGAAATTAGCATGCAGCATGCGGTTTTGAGGAGAAAATGCAGGTTTTCAATCAGATGCACTTTAAGACTTTTCATGGAACTTACTGATTTATGGTTGGTTATTGAATTCATAAAGAGATCTTAGTCGATGATCTTAACATAGGTCTGGGGCTTATAATTCTTTTTTTAAGCCATTACTACTGGCTAGTATGACACAAATCCACAGGATAGGAAAGGTCTCTTTGACCAATGAAATGTAGCATAAAGCAGGCGTGGGCCCCCAAATATCCGTTTTTAAATTTTATAACTGAACAAATTGTTTGTCTTTTGATGATCTAGCCACAGCAAGGTAAGTACCTTTCGTGTGTTGATGACACATCCTCCTGTATGGTGGCAGAAGATGTGTTGACAAACAATTCAACTCGTTAGCCAATGTACATCAAGAGAAATTATAATTATCATTTCTCCAAAACTCAAATAATAATTTTCAGCAGCTGCATTTTGATGTCCAGATAGTGTGGAACTAGCCTGCTTATGTTTCTTTCCTAAGGTAGACATATGTATTTCCTGAGGGGCCATAATTTGTGATTCCTTGGTTATAGCTAGAGTTGCAATTAATTTAAATTAAACATTTTATAGGCATGATGTGAAAGATTATCTGTGGTCAAGACAGAACTTTAATACTTCTTGTTCATGAGACCTTCTTAAATATTTTATCTTTTTCACACCTGCCAGTACAAGGTTCTGTTGCTTCCATGGGTAAATGGTACAGATACTGACTTACACCTTTGATCTCTTTGAAAATGGTCATGTGGTTCCCTGTTTTCACAGAAGTGAAGCAACTCTGAATTAAAATAAAAGTATCAGACAAGGGCTGAAGTGATGGCTCCATGGTTCAGAGCATGTGTTGGTCTTACAGAAGACCCAGGTTTGATTCCTGGCACTCCAATGGTGATATCAGGCACACACGTGGTGCACATGCATATGTGTAGCCGAAACGTCCATAAACATAAGATTAAACTTAAAATGTCAGATGATTCTTTCTACTTTCACAAGGAACTAGCATATTTGTCATCTACACATGACATCAATTTTCAGTTAGCAGTGTGGACAGTCTTTGGATGCAGATGGATAGATATCTCAATTTTAAAGCATCTACTATTCAACTTCTGAAAAAAAAAAAGCCTACCCGAGACTATCTAAGGTGCCCCCTAGTCTCCAAGTCATTGATCTTCAAGATTCTCCAAGGTACACACATACTATGCCTTAGTCCACAGGTAATCTGGTTTTAAGAAGTAACTGGTTAGGCCTCACTTATGTCTAAAAGTTTAAATGATACTGTTTGGAAATGAATGATTCCCAAATAAAGAACAGCAAGACAAATTCTCTTGATGTTCAAGTACAACAAGAAGTTGCTCCTTTTATTAATGGTCATATTTTCCTCTCGATAGCAATTTCTGAGAGGCTCAGAGGGAATTTTTATTCTTAGAGTATTTTCCCTTGGTCTTGATTTGTCTCTAATTATCCCTTTGCTTTTATGTCTTGCCTCATATGTCTTTTGTTATATTAATAATTTCCTACTTACTTGGGATTTTAAAAATCTTAAATATTATTATTATGATTATTTCTCCGCCCCTCTGTGTGTGTGTGTGTGTGTGTGTGTGTGTGTGTGTGTGTGTATGTGTGTTTGTGTGTGTGGTCAGGTTTCCCTGGAGCAAGATTTATGAGCACTTATGAGCTGCCTGCTATTGATGCTAAGAATCAAA